>NC_057807.1:458675275-458682775 GCF_018294505.1 Triticum aestivum | reverse complement strand
GCTCTATCAGCAGGCCCCTTCTTTTGCAATACTTAAGAAGGTCTCTCATGGCCAAATTCTTATTAAAGCCTTCTCTACCATTGAATTCATCCTTCGGGGTTAACCCAGCGGCTTCTATGAGGAAGGCGGCGCAAAGGAGGCTTGAGGGCTTGTTAAGGAAGGCGGCTAGGGCTGCTGAAGGGGGGAAAACGAAAGGCGTTTTCTGGTCTTCCCTTCACCTGGGGGTGCTTGTCGGGGGGGTGTGCCACGACGAAACAAGGGAATGAAAGGTCGCTTTGTGTTGGATGCTCTTTACCCTCCCCACTATGAGGGCTCTATTGTCTTGGGGAGCGTTGAAGCTTGTTTCTTTTCCATACTTTTCTTGGTCATCAATACGACAACCTATTCTTAATAGAACCGATCTTACGTTCACTACAAGAGGAATTTCCTGCTTCTGCCAGATCCTCCCTATCTCCTGATTGAGCTTGTGTAGGTAGATATTGCCTGGTAGGGCCGATAGTAGTACACTATTTGGGATCGAGTCAGGGCCCTTCTCACCCCCTATGAGTCGTCCGGCGGAAAACTTTGTCTGAGTGGGGTAAAAGAAGTTGGAATCGTCGATCTCTTCCTTCAAGATTGAGATGAATCGATGTCGGTCGATGGTGTGAAAACACTTCCTGATGTCGAATTCCAAAAACCAGTGAGAGGTTCCCCACTCTTCTTTGATCCGTTTGAGGGCCGAGTGGCAACCTCGACCCGAGCGGAAGTGCGATGTGTCTGGAAACTCGGAATCGTAAATGGATTCGGGTACCATTCTGATCGCCTCTTTCATGATCTTTTCTATGGGTAGAACTACTGTGAGCGGTCTAAACTTTGACCCTTCTTTCTTTCTTCATTTAAAAAAGGGGGAGCAAAGCCTGTTTTTTGCTCCCTCAATTGATAGATCAGGGCCCCTCCTGCCGGCCCGAACAAAAGGCTCTTTAAGGAAGTAGTCCCATCACTCTCGGGCCCGACACTAACCAAGTGGAGGCGGGGCTCTCTCCAATCATTCCGAAGAGCCGAGATCTCGTAAAGGAAAAATTAGCTAGCTCAGCAGGTTTGGACCCAGGTGAATCAGTTCAGTGAAGGAAGGGAGCCTGAACTTAAGGCTTTTCCAAGCCTTGCCAATAGGCGCCTCATGGCTCGCTCAGTTCGCTCGCGGAGTTCTTAGATTAGCAGATCTGGATAGAGTCTTGCTCATAAAGGAAGAGTAGCGCGCTAGCATGGCTCGCTTCGCTTTTCGAGGCGGAGCTCGCTGATGTCTTTTTAGCTTCAAAACTACAGGGCGTGTGTTAGCACTATGGATTTTCAGCCTCCCTTTGCTGGTTCCGAACTATCACTGATCCCAGAGATCAACTTTCAAACCTTTTTCTTTGAATCTCAGGAAGGCTTTCTCGGGGAGAAAGCTGGTTGGGGAACTGCTAAACGACCTAAAAGAAAAATAGGAGACTGACTCTGACCTTTCAAAGCCCTATCTCATCTGGTTGATAGTAGAAGGTACGTACGATGATACCATGGACATAAACAAGGTCGAGCATATCTTTAATGATTTCAAACTAAAGCGTACCTAAAGCCTGCCCTAGATATGAAAAAGGGATTTGAGCCAGAAGAAGATGAGGATCTATCACCAGATGAGGAAATGGAAACAACTAAGTATTAGTTAGGTTTAGGTTCAGGAAATGGAAATGGTAACAGCGGCCCAAAAATGGTAAGGTTTTCTTTTCAAAGAAAAAGGAACGCAAAAGTTTTGCGAAATCCTTATCTTTTGGCTTTTTAAAGAAGATAGGCCATTACAAAAACAAGGTATAACAGTCGACTTTCCTATCAGGATTTTACAACCTGAATACCAAGGGACCACTATTAGAAGAGAGCATAATAAGTAAATGCCGACGCCATCTTTGACTTTTTGGATGGTCGGCGGTGCCATAAACTCGATAACCAGCACCGCGGAGTCAAGAAATTCAACTAAATAGAATCCTAAAACAATCTTATTCGAGCACACACGGGACCCATAGCAATGAAATTCACACAAGCGGCAATCATCCGAGCAGAGAATGGAGAAGGGAAATATACTTGAAATTGTTTTTTACGAATGAGAAAGCCTTTGGCAAACTCCTTGCAAATCTGTTTTTGCCGGGCACAATAGACATATCTGCTCAGTCACAACATAAGGAACCCCCAATGTTCCTTAAAGCCTACCCGGCCTGACAGCTTTAGTTGAATGATCTGATCCCGAAGCAAGCTTTCTACTTAAATTGCTATGACTGTCCAACTAATGATAGGACTACCTATCATGATGCTTTGAATCTGTATTTAGAGCTTTTTTCCAACTACCGGGACTACTAATTTCATAACTTTCAGAAAGCTTGCGGGACTACTAGATCAGCTCCCGCACAACCTTTGAAATGAAGAGCGGCTCAAGTATCACACTCTTTCTCTCACTCTCTATCCTCTGTCTTTCAGATTTTCCCCTCGTAGCTGATACAGTGAAATATTATTATGTAAGGGAGCTGATCCACAGGATTCAATGGTGAATTCTGATTTCCCCACAGACTGAACCAAAGGAGAAGAATAGAATAATTCACTGGTGCAGGCGGAGCAGAAAACCTTCGTAGAAAAGGGAGAAAACCTGGAAAAAACCCGGAAGTCTTGGCTGTATGACAAATGCTCAAATAATTGAGCTGCGTATTCAGATCCAAACAATCAAGAAAGGATCCCAGACTGCTCAAGATTATCTGCGCAGGATCAAATTCCAGTCTGATCAACTTGCAGCAGCAGGAGAACCTGTGACAGACAAAGATCTTGTCTTGTACACACTTGGTGGATTAGGCAGAGACATCCACTGATCAGATTCAGCTGACCTCAGAGGGGACTGAGATGGTGGAGAATAGCCACCAAGGAGAGTGGCAGAAGACATCATATCCAAGGACCAAGAGAGATGCAAATAAGATGAAATGTAAGTCACCAGTCAAAGACATGAGGAAGAGCTCAAGGATTCAGGACACTGGGCTGACCATCCAGGAGAAGGCGACACAGAGGGTATCACAAAAGAATCTGGAAGGTAATCCCTCTTGCTCCAAAAATGCTTTTGCTATCCTAAATGCTGTCCCTAATACATATTATTATGAGATTGCTTCCAAAAAGTAATATTAAACTAAAAGGATCCAACGAAGAACCGGGGAATATCTTATATCCAGTCCTTCTCTATGACTTGCCGAATAGACTTATTCGTAGCCATACAGTGTCTTATTTAAAAGAGTCCCCTGTCTCGTGAACGATCAAACTTGGTAAACTTTGAAATAATCGTTTAGATAGCATTAGCCGCTTTTCTTCCTTTTCTCTGCCAGTCTTTCAAGTTCTCACCCTCCCAGAAAAGAAGGGAAATTCTTCTTAGTAGCTAGCTTTTATATCTCGCGAATGATCGCGCCTAGTAGCCACATATCAGATGCGCTCAATATGCGGGATTTCCGTTGGATCAGATCTTTCGCTTTGACAAATTTGGACCTAGCAAAAAGGACTCTAAGCCTTCGCGCAAACAAGCAAAGTAGAAGCAAGACGAGGAAGCGGAGCTGTCGTAGAAGCAGTAGCTTCCCCCGACAATATACAATACAACAGTAGCGACCATGAATAAAAAAGCCCCTTGTTTAACGAGTTCGCTGCTTTTCCCAGGCCGGAGAAGGGCAACTACTTATTGATTGATCGCCTTTCTTTGATATGTGTTTAATTTAGTACAATACAAACTACAACTAGATCAAAGCGGAAGGTCCACTCACTATAGAAGCTATAACTAGAAAAGCCATAGCCAATAGTTTAGTAGTCGGCCAAACCCCCATGCTCACGACATGTTCTTGATGCTGATTGAGTTGGAGGGAGTCAGAGACTACCATGGAATCCTTCCATAGTCACCCCGGTGACCTTCGTCACCAAAGCGTCACGACAGTTTCCAAGACCCCTCATACAATCTCCAGTGGGGATTAGTCGGAGCACGTAGGAATGCCGACCACTACATAAGCGGCTGGCGGAGAAAGCTCGAAGAGCTTCCCTTCATTCGCTTCGCGGGAGTCGCACACAGCACATAGCTGGAAGTCAGAGGGCCCGTACTACCTACCTAACCCTTCGCTCTGAGGGACCGTAGAACGGAAAGTGCCTTCTAAACAACTCGGCAGAAGGGAAGGGGCCTATGTATTTGCATGACCCCTGCGGATTTCACCCTACTACACCCGGAGCCAATCCCCTAGCGGTCCTGCCACCACACTGCAGAACAGGAGCTCATGTGGAACCTTGGATTTCTGGCGTAACAGCGGTGGAAGGTATCAAAATATTACGTCTGCATAACCAGAACATAGTATATATTCTAAGGTCGGCCAAAATATGGACACCCGAAGGGCCCGGCGCGCATAATTCTATCCTATCCGAGCCCGTCATTGCATGCACTTCGGACAACCGTCCGTAGCATCATAAGAAGCACCTCCCTGTCGAGGTAACCAAATGGAACGGTCTTTATTTGTGTTGTTGGTTGGTCTTTCTCAATGTGGTCTATAGCACAAAAAACCATTCCTTACAAGATAGGGCCGTTCACATGAAAGAAAATACAAAATCCATTCTTCATGGTCGGGCGCATTTCTCCAAATCCTCCAGGATCACAAGTGGAACGCTAAGCAAGGGTGGGGAGGCTATGAGCTCCACGTCAAACAGAAAGAAGCAAGCAGGGGGTGTTGCCGTAGCGCGCCGGAGAGCAAGCGTAGGCAACCAAACTAAATAAGGCTACAAAAGTAGCTAGCTAGCATTTTTAAGCTGGCTGCCTTTTCTAGCATGCATACTCTTCTGTGGAGTCGCACGGAACGAGCCTTGTCTTCCCTCCAACGACTAGCTTCCTTTTCTTGTTCCGGTCACTCTTCTCTTGCCGTGGAAGGACTTTTGCCTGTGGTGTGGTCCAACCCATCGGCGGAGTCGCCCTCATCCCCCCATTGCTCAGTGCTCCCTGCAGCTTCGCTGGGCTTTACCCGCATGGGCGCGGGCTTCTATAAGAGAATGAAAAGCTCTCTTTTTACAATAAAATGTGAAACGCGCGGAGCCCACCCTTTTTCATTTTCTGCCGCCACTGGGTGGCCACAGGGGAAACATAGCCCGGCTGCCTCTCGGGAAAGGGGGGTGGGCCTACCTATCCCGAGGGAGCAGCTGAGAGGTTCCATATGCCGAGCCGAAGGGCAAAACTTTAGTGTGTGATCGTAGTATGTCACCTCGTCTCGTCCTCGCAGCATCGAAGAGTACCTATGCACTATGTTCCAGTTCACTGATAAGGAAGATAGAGTTGGGGTGGGGGTCTACGATGTGATACTATAGTATACCCCAGGGAGAAAGATGCACAACTCAAAACAGAAGCAGGAAGCGTGTTGTCAAAAATGTCGGAGGTTACCAGATCTCTGAGACTACCATTGATCCGACAGAGCGGAACGACCAGAAAAAGAAGTGGAGTTATAAAGCCGTATGATAGGTGGTAACTATCATGTACGGTTCGGGGGGTAAGCGGCGTACTCTGGGGGGATATTAGGCTCTATCGAACATACATGGAATTGGAGGTAGCATTTTACTTATGTTAAGTCATGGACTGGTTTCTTCAGCCCTTTTTCTATGTGTTGGTGTTCTATATGACCGACATAAGACTCGACTTGTTAGATATTATGGAGGTTTAGTGAGCACCATGCCGAATTTCTCTACCATTTTCTTCTTTTTCACTTGAGCCAATATGAGTTTACCCAGCACTAGCAGCTTTATCGGGGAATTTCTAATCTTAGTAGGATCTTTCCAAAGAAATAGCTTAGTAGCCACATTAGCTGCGCTTGGGATGATTTTAGGCGCGGTGTATTCCCTATGGCTATATAATCGTGTGGTTTCTGGAAATTTAAAACCCGATTTTCTCTATAAATTCTCCGATCTAAATGGCAGAGAAGTTTCCATATTTCTACCTTTTCTTGTTGGAGGGGCGACCGTCCGTTGAACTACCAAAAAAGGGTAAACCAATGTGATCATGACATTGTAGGTGCTTGCGACGGGACGGATGCGACTTCCCTCATAAGTAATGGGTGGCATAGCCCGTAGCAGAAGTCCCCTTTTTTTATCCATTTTTGTATTACCCCAGAGGGGCCCACCCTGGTGGGATCGAGAGAAAGAAAGGACGGGGGGGGGGGGGGCGACCATGCATGGCACTTCTCGACCGCGTCTCCAAGGGACAGTTGAGTACTACTGATTCCCCATTTCCCTATTAACCGCTAAAAATAACTGCTGATTTTCTCTATTAGGTTGGCCAGTCATCAGCCAAGTCATATCAAGCAGTTCTTATTCTGTCTGAAACATTTCTTGACAAACACTTCTATTAGGGAAATGAGAAATACCCACATTAGTAGCGGGTCGAATTCCGGCATGGAATAGATCCGCAAATAAGAATATTTGTCCATCTGTAATGGAGATTAAATTAGTAGGAATATATGCGGAAATGTCTCCAGATTGAGTCTCAACTATTGGTAAAGCGGTCATACTTCCTTCGCCTAAAAGAGAATTTAATTTCACGGCTCTTTCTAAATGGCGTGAATGCAAATAAAATACATCCCCTGGATAAGCCTCACGGCCGGGACTTAATAGAAGGGACATTTGGCGATAAGCTTGTGCCTGTTTGGAGAGATCATCATAAATTATTAAAGTATGCCGTTCGTGGTACATAAAATACTCAGCGAGGGCTGCTCCCGTATAAGGAGCGAGGTATTGTAATGTAGCAGGTGAATCCGCCATTTCAGCTACTACAATAGTGTATTCCATGGCCCCCTCCTCGTGGAAAGTAGTTACTACTTGAGCTACGGAGGATGCTTTTTGACCGATAGCTACATAAACACATATTACACCTTGCCCTTTTTGATTGAGAATTGTATCTGTGGCTACTGCTATTTTGCCAGTCTGTCTGTCCCAAATAATGAACTCTCGCTGACCACACCCTATAGGGATCATAGAATCGATAGCAATAAGCCCTGTTCGAAGAAGTTCGTATACGGAACGCTTGGAAATTCTACTTGGAGCAGGAGATTCAATTAAGCGAGATTCAGAAGCTACAATTTCACCTCTCCCATCAATAGGTTTAGCCAGAGCATTTATAACACGACCCAAGTTATATACGCTCACGGGTATCTGAGCAATTCTTCCTGTTGCTTTTACAAAACTTCCCTCTTGATGCTAAACCATAGCTCTAACTGAGTAAAATTCCAAAATTTCTAAGAACGGTATGCTTTTTTGCATTTTCCACTGTGAAAGCTTCTCTCAATCCCTCCCTAGTCCTTTCTTTCCTAGGCACAGGCTTACCTGGTTGACCGCCCACATTCATTCATTGTCCATTCTGTTGTGGAATCGAACCACAGAGCTAGCGCAATTGGGATTTAGAGTCCCATGCATGAAACTAAAGAGGATTTTCAGTCCTCTGCTCTACCAGCCAGAACC
>NC_057807.1:457784276-457957765 GCF_018294505.1 Triticum aestivum | reverse complement strand
AAGCAACATGATCAAACATAAAACTCATTGAGTGTTAATCACATAGTGATGTGAACTAGACTACTGACTCTAGTAAACTCTTGGGTATTAGTCACATGGCGATGTGACCTGTGAGTGTTAATCACATGGCGATGTGAACTAGATTATTGACTCTAGTGCAAGTGGGAGACTGTTGGAAATATGCCCTAGAGGCAATAATAAAAGTATTATTATTATATTTCCTTGTTCATGATAATTGTCTTTTATTCATGCTATAACTGTATTATCCGGAAATCGTAATACACGTGTGAATACATAGACCACAATATGTCCCTAGTAAGCCTCTAGTTGACTAGCTCGTTGATCAATAGATGGTCACGGTTTCCTGGCTATGGACATTGGATGTCGTTGATAACGGGATCACATCATTAGGAGAATGATGTGATGGACAAGACCCAATCCTAAGACTAGCACAAAAGATCGAGTAGTTCATTTGCTAGAGCTTTGCCAATGTCAAGTATCTCTTCCTTTGACCATGAGATCGTGTAACTCCTGGATACCGTAGGAGTGCTTTGGGTGTATCAAACGTCACAACGTAACTGGGTGACTATAAAGGTGCACTACAGGTATCTCCGAAAGTATCTATTGTTTTATGCGGATCGAGACTGGGATCTGTCACTCCGTGTAAACGGAGAGGTATCTCTGGGCCCACTCGGTAGGACATCATCATTTGCGCAAATGTGACCAAGGAGTTGATCACGGGATGATGTGTTACGGAACGAGTAAAGAGACTTGCCGGTAACGAGATTGAACAAGGTATCGGTATACTGACGATCGAATCTCGGGCAAGTAACATACCGATAGACAAAGGGAATTGAATACGGGATCGATTGAGTCCTTGACATCGTGGTTCATCCGATGAGATCATCGTGGAACATGTGGGAGCCATCATGGGTATCCAGATCCCGCTGTTGGTTATTGACCGGAGAACGTCTCGGTCATGTCTGCATGTCTCCCGAACCCGTAGGGTCTACACACTTAAGGTTCGATGACGCTAGGGTTATAAAGGAAGCTTGTATGTGGTTACCGAATGTTGTTCGGAGTCCCGGATGAGATCCCGGACGTCACGAGGAGTTCCGGAATGGTCCGGAGGTAAAGATTTATATATGGGAAGTCCTGTTTTGGTCACCGGAAAAGTTTCGGGCGATATCGGTATTGTACCGGGACCACCGGGAGGGTCCCGGGGGTCCACCAAGTGGGGCCACCTGCCCCAGAAGGCTGCGTGGGCCATGTGTGGGAGGGGACCAGCCCCTAGGTGGGCTGGTGCGCCCCCCACAAGGTGCCAAGGCGCAAGGGAGAGTGGGAGGGGGCAAACCCTAGTCCAGATGGGCCTTAAGGCCCACCTAGTGGGCGCCTCCCCTCTCTCCCCCTCCTGGCCGCCGCCCCCTTTGCCATCTAGGGCTGGCCGCACCCCTTGGGGGTGGGAAACCCTAAAGGGGGCGCAGCCCTCCCTTTCCCCTATATATATGAGGCCTAGGGGCTGCCCATAACACGCGATTTGATCCCTCTTGGTGCAGCCCTACCTCTCTCCCTACTCCTCCTCTCCCATGGTGCTTGGCGAAGCCCTGCGGGATTGCCACACTCCTCCACCACCACCACGCCGTTGTGCTGCTGTTGGATGGAGTCTTCCTCAACCTCTCCCTCTCTCCTTGCTGGATCAAGGCATGGGAGACGTCACCGGGCTGTACGTGTGTTGAACGCGGAGGTGCCGTCCGTTCGGCACTTGATCATCGGTGATCTGAATCACGACGAGTACGACTCCATCAACCCCGTTCACTTGAACGCTTCCGCTTAGCGATCTACAAGGGTATGTAGATGCACTCCCTTCTACTCGTTGCTGGTCTCTCCATAGATAGATCTTGGTGTTGCGTAGGAAAATTTTTGAATTTCTGCTACGTTCCCCAACAGTGTTCACATGTATGTAGCAGAACCAGCTCATGTTTTGGAGCTTGCTATCGTAGTTCATTCCCTGAGAATCTCGCAACATCATCTCGTTGCTTTGTGTTGCAAACTTTCATTTTTCTTTCTAGACTTGATGAGTATGGAATATTCTGACACCAACCAGATCTGAATCTCAGGCAGATATGATGGTTGGAACATTTCTCAAGAACTATAATATTGGTCTCTCGATAACCGGTAAAGTGGAAGTCGTGGCCAATACACCCAGCCGGAAGACCTACTATTGCAGTATCTTGATTGAAGAAGTTGGCCACCTCCCCATAAGGATTTCGCAGGATTTACCTCCGTAGTTGTTCCTTATGGATTTTTGTGTTCCCAAAGTCCGACCTTGTCACATCCTAGCTAGTCCATGCATTAGTATGTGCATCATGTTTAAATATCATTTGAATTTGAAATGGGGAAGGACAGAACCCCCAGTCCCCTCTGAAACCAACTAGGGTTTACTAAAAACTTTTTCAATGAACCTGAAATGCCCTTCTAAAATGTCCATCATTTTTGTCTTGGTTCAGAACCTCTGCCAAAAGTGATGCACAGTTTTCTAGGTCATCCTAAGGTCTTTGAGTTAATTCATAATTTTTTGAATTTGGGCATTTTAAATTTATAAAATATTTCAAATGCTCAAATATCTCCAAACTAAAATGTTTCATGTTGGAAATAATCCAACCATGGAGCAGGAGCAGTTTGGTGATTTTAGGAGTTGCCTAAGTATTTTTAATAATTCAACAAAGTTGCAGAAAAATAGAAAAAGGGAAATAACAGAAAACATACCTGGTGCCCGCTAACCGGCCCACCTGCCGGCCCAGCAAAGTGTCGCGCCAGCGAGCTGCTTGCCGGCCAGGCAAGCAGGCAAGGTGTTCGACGGCGAGCAGCGCATGGGTGCCACGCACCTGCTCGCCGCCTCGCCGCTCCACTCGCCCGACTAACGCCGTGGATCGATCCCTCTCTCTCCCTCGAACCCCCCAGACGCCCCCTCTCCTCCCCGGCTCCTCTCTCTCACGCTCCCCCGCCATGGCCGACGCCACCGCAGCCACGCCGTCGTCGTAGACACGCTCCCCGCCGTCCGTGCTCCTCCTCACTGTGTCTAGGAGCACCGCCGCCCTCAACTACGTCGAGCTAGCCGAGTCCCGCGTGCTCGAGTAGCCCGAGTCCACCGCATCGACTTCGCCCGAGTCCACCGTCGCCGGAGATCCCCTTCAACGCCGTCGTCGCTCCGGCCCGTCCCCGGCCGCACCAAGTGTTCCGTCGAGTTCCCTGTAAGCTTAACCATCTTCCCCTCCCTTCCTTTCTTGCCCCCGAGCTGTGTAGTGACCTCCCGGAGCTCAACCGCACCCACCGCCGCGGAGCTCGTCGCCGACGTGCTCCCGGTCACCCTACGGCCACCACTTGGTGTCCATCGTTCTCACCACGTCACGTAGCACCTAACCAACTACTCCCCGCACCTCACCGACCCCTCTAGCCTCAAGTTCGCCTTCGGCCGAACTCCGGCAGCCGCCTAGGTCGTCGCCGGCGCCGATTCCGGCCACCCCGGCCCCAACCGACTCCACCAGAAGCTGCGGCATGTTCCCAGCTATCCATAGCCACCCTCCGCGGCTCGTTTGGTTGCCGAAACGGCCAAACTCACTTCTGCCGCCGCGTCGGGCTCGCCGGCGGCTAGACGCCGGTGCAGCCGACGTTGACTTCGACCACGGTGGGCCCTGGTTGACTCTAATGAGTCAATGACAGGTGGGGCCCAGCCCTGTTAACTAAATAGGTTTAGTTTTAATTAAACTTTAGCTAAACTAATTACCCTGACACCCTGGACCCACAGTCAGGTTTGACCTGGACGTCTCCGTTGACCCTGACGTCATTCTGACGCATGGCTGACGCAATAAATTAATTTATGGATTTATTCTAATATAGGAAATTCCAGAATATAGTTCAAATTTCAAAAATTCATAACTTTTAATCTGTAACTCCCAATCAAACAAGTTATATATGAAAAATGATCAGAAAAATCCAATCTATCCATCTGTACTGTTTTCATGCATGTTTAAACAAGTTAACTTGATGTTTAGTGCAAAACATGATAAAGCACTATTTAAGATCACAAATGTGTTTGGAATTTGAATCTTTGGTTCAAATTGGCTCAAACCCATCTGGTCTTAGTTGCATTAGCCCAACACACTCATATTGTCATGTTTCATGCATGCATCATATTGTCGCACATTGTTTGGTGATGGTTGTGTATCGGTGTTCTTTGCGGCAGGTTCTGCCTCCGAGGAGTACCGTGATTACCCTAGCGAAGAACTGTATCCGTGCATCGATCCATCAGGCAAGTAACCAACCATTTGATCATATCGATACAATCCCATGTTCTCACTCTTGCTCTCTTTTACTGCATTAAGACAACGCGTTTCAAACTGCTATGTGCTACGGTAGTTGAACCCATTTCCTCTGCATGACCTGTCATTGCCACAGTAATTAGATGAAACCCACTAGCATGTGTAGGAATTGATTGAGCCATATGTATGTGTTGTTCCTACCTTGCTATGCCTGCTATGCTTAGAGTCGTGTCAGGTCTGGTTCATCTGGGTGATGGGCTAGAGTGAAATGATCATGTCGGTAATGAGAGTGATGTGGTGAACACGATTGGTAAAGGTATCGATGAGAGGCCATGTAGGAGTACAAGGTGGGTTGTTTCATTGAAGCCGACCTTAAGCACTGAGATCTGTATGTGTGATTTAAGATACAGCTACTACCATGCATTGGGCCCTGAAATATGGACCCCGCTCGACTTCTTATTCACCCTAGTCCTCTGTCCAGGAGTTGCAAGTAGTTTCTGGTGTTTGTAGCCTACTGGAGGCCGTGGACAGCGCTGACCGTAGGGGTGGCCTGTGATGCGGTAGGTATGTGGCCGGGAATACTGGGCGCCCGTTAGGTGTCACGGAACCCTGTACACATCGTTCGGGGCCGTATGGGAAACCTCGGCCGGACTCCCTACGGATGGAACCTGGATAGGCGATAAACCTAGACTAGAGACTTAGGTGTTTAGGTAGGTCGTGGTCTACACCCACGTCGGCTTTCGCTTGAAGTCTGCCGAGCACATGTCGTGTGCAGACGCTAAGTGGTGGAAACATGTATGAAGAAGTACACCCCTGCAGGGTTAACATGATCTATTCGAATAGCCGCGTCCGCGGTAAAGGACTACTTGGTTGCCTATACAGTTCATAGACAAGTAAACTGGAAACTACTAAAAGCTTCAAGATAAGCATGAGTGCCGAGGATGGCCCCTCCGTAGGAAGACGGAGGTGGATTCTCGGTTGTGTATTGAAGTGGTGAGTAGTGGACTCGTGTGCGCAAAACCTTTTCAAGTTGGAGTCTCGTAGGATAGTTTAGCCAAGAGTCAAAGCTGGCTTGCTGCAATAACTCCACCAACCCTTCTTGATAATGTGCATGTATGTAGGATCTGACGTAAGTCTTGCTGGGTACCTTTGTACTCATGTTGCTATAATTTACATTTTACAGAAGGCGCTGCAACCCCTTCTGATGGGTTCTTCGTAGACGTTGACATCGACGAGTAGACTAAGGCCCAGGTGGTGATCCTGAGCACGTGAAGGACCATGTAGTATAACTAGGCTTTCCAAGCCTCTTTTATTTTACTAGTTGTCTGTACTCAGACAAATTACTTCCGCTGCTGGTTTGTATGACTGTATGACTTGAATGTGGGTCGTGTGACCCGTACTTGTATGTATGTTATGTATGGCTCTCTGAGCCTTTAAATAAAGTACTTGTGTCGTAGAGTCATGTTGTGATGCCTTGTTGTATTTGCACATATCGAGCATATTGTGTGTATGATTGAAATGCTTGGTATGTGTGGGATCTGACTATCTAGTTGTTTATCTTTAGTAGCCTCTCTTACCGGGAAATGTCTCCTAGTGTTTCCATTGAGCCATGGTAGCTTGCTACTGCTCCGGAACACTTAGGCTGGCCGGCATGTGTCCTTCTTCGTTCCTGTGTCTGTCCCTTCGGGGAAATGTCACGCATTGAGTACCGGAGCCCTGTTAGCCCGCTACAGCCCGGTTTACCGGAGTCCTGCTAGCCCAGTGCTACAGCCCGGACCCACTTGCTGATGACCGACACGTTCGATGCTGGGTCATGGATGCCTGTCCCTGTAAGTCTGTGCCACTTTGGGTTTACGACTAGTCATGTCAGCCCGGGCTCCTTATCATATGGATGCTAGCGACATCATCATATACGTGAGCCAAAAGGCGCAAACGGTCCCGGGCAAAGGTAAGGCGACACCCGTGGGAATACCGTGCGTGAGGCCGCAAAGTGATATGAGGTGTTACAGGCTAGATCGATGTGACATTGAGTCGGGGTCCTGACAGCGTTGGCATCAGAGCCGGACTGCCTGTAGGTTCTCCAAGCCAAACTGGTCGATGTTGAGTCTAGAAATGCTTTAGTTATATGTAGGGGAATTGATTGTGGGATGGTACGTAAGGCTCTTTTTACTTCTTTACCTCATGGCATTCTGATCTGAGTCAGTCCATTCTTCTACCGGGGATTAAGGATTAGGATCTTCTCTCTCTATCAGGTTCACGTGTTACGAATCAGTAGTACCTTATAGGTTTGATGACTACAAGCCTAGTTCAGTTCTACTACCTTGTTATGTTGATAAGTTGAACCCAGAACCTTGATATGACATTGTTGAGTGTCTATGCAATTTTTTTGATAAATGTCTCAAACCCTTTTTGAGCATTTACAGCCGTTATGCTGTCGAAATTTTACTAGAAATTCTAATGCCTTTGCATTATGGTTGTGCTTTCAGATGGCCACTCGCGACCAAAATCAAGTGGTTCGCCTGACCCGATGCATTGGTGTGACCGGTCATACGTCTATGTTAGTCCGAGTGATGATCGAGACGGGTTACCGTTGGTATCCCGAATACACGGTCGAAGAGCAGTTTCGAGATTTTAATCAAAGCCAGTATCTTTGCACCGTCCGGATATTTCCCTCTTATCCTGGTTCTACCGAGGCTCTTCACTGTTCCTATGGGCTCGGTGTTACTATTGAGATGGCTGTGCAAGATGCGGCTTATTCTATGATGACCATCATGCGAGTCAGGTCTGGCCTGCTTCGCAACACCGACTTTCGGTATATGCCAGCTTCACTTCCTGGAGCGCACGGTTATCTCCGGGCTATCTATGCTGACCCCAGTCAGGAGGACTCACTAACTCGCACCACTGCTGAGTTGCTCGAGGATAAGGACCGAGAGAATCGGGCCTTGAGAATGGAGCTTTTCAACACCCGCGCTGATCATTGGGCCACCTTGACTCGGTTTGCACCGGCTGTGCAAGCTGGATGCATGGATATGAGAGATCTGTATCCTGTTAGGTCTGCTCTGCCGGACATGATGGATTGGCGTGATGTGGGAGGCATCACCCCACCTCGTGGTCCTCGCAGGCCACCGTTTGTTGGTCCAAGACCCCACCCTAGCCCTTTTGGTCCACAGGCTCCTCAGGACCGTTTGTTTCCGGATGCTCACGTTGAACTTCCAGGCTATGGAGGAGACTTCTATGAGAACTACTACGGAGATGACTGAGATAGTAGTAGTTCCACTAGGTATTGTAATAGTTGTATTTCCACCGTCCTGTGTGACTTGTGGAATATGACTTAGCATGTAGTAATCCCGGGGGTGTAGGAAAAATAATGTATAGGAGCTTGGGATGCCTTTGATGAGATGTAATCCTCCTCTCACCATAGTAGTACTTGTTGGTCTTGTACTAAACCTTGTATGGTGTGTATGACGATGGAATAAAAGAAGTAGTTTCTGTATCTACCATGTCATACGGATGATCATCTTGCATTCTGAGTTGTCCATTACATTCTACATTCTATGTCGGAATCTTGTCATGTTGGACTAAACCATTGTCTTGTTTTCCTAGGATGGTCAACACCCGCAACAACCCTGCTTCCCCAGAGCAGGCCGAAGGCAGCAGAGTTGGGGATACAAATCTGCCTCACCCTCCCTCTCTGGCAGAAGTTATGCTAGAGGCTGAGAGAAACAAGCGGGAGACCAACCGTTTGTTGGAGCGTATTGAACAGAACACAGCACACCATCAGAGGACTAACTTGGTGTCACTCAGTGATTTCATCAAGTTACATCCACCCATGTTCCACCACTCCGTCGAGCCTCTCGACGCTGATGACTGGCTTCGCAGTATTTCTCACAAACTGCGTTCTGCGCTAGTAGCTGAGGCTGACAAGGTCACCTTTGCTGCATATCATCTTGAAGGCCCCGCCAGCCTATGGTGGGAGAATTATGGAGCTATGCGCCCAGCGGACCATGTCACTACTTGGGCTGAATTCAGCGAGGCTTTCCGTGAACACCACATTCCGGAGGGTCTCATGGACCGTAAACGTGAGGAATTTTGCAGTTTCACTCAAGGTCGACTCTCTATTGACGCTTACAACAGGGAGTTTGGTAACCTTGCCCGTTATGCGACGGAGGAAGTTTCTACTGATGCCAAGAAGCAAGCAAGGTTCCGTAAGGGACTTAGTCCTGAGCTTCGCCGCGACCTCCGTCTGCATGAGTGCACATCTTTTCAGAAGCTTGTTAACAAGGCCATCAGTGCTGAGACTGGTCAGACTGATTATGAAGCAACACGCAAGCATGGCCGTGACTTGGGTTCCTCATCCGGTGCTGGTCCTCAGAAGCGCCGCGTGTGGGTGCCTAATACTGCCCTGCCACCCAGGTTCACACCGAGGCCATCCTTCCAGGCACCTCGCCCAGCTCAGTCATATGCACCAGCCAAGCCCTATGGTGGTCCAACCAACAATGCTCCCCCACGCACCAGCTCCGTGACTTGTTTCAAGTGTGGGGAATCAGGCCACTATATGCGCGAGTGTCCCCAAACCAACCCCAACCAGACAGCAAAAACTGTTGGCCGCGGCAAGCCGACAGGGAAAGTGTTCCACGCCAAGCCGGCCACCGCTACACGTGGCCATGTCAACTGTATCTCTGCTGAGGAAGCTCAAGAGGATCCCAACATCGTTCTTGGTACGCTCCTTGTTAATTGCCACCCGGCATCTGTTCTTTTCGATACAGGAGCATCTCATTCTTTCATATCCGAAAATTATGCTCGTTTGCATAACACCGCATTCTGTGACATGCCATCCACTATGGAAATTTCTACTCCTGGTTCTAGATGGCAAACCTCTAGAGTAAGCCATGGAAATGAAATTCAAGTCGACAGACTTGTTTTTCTCGCATCTTTGATAGCTCTCAAATCTTCGGATATTAATATCATCTTGGGTATGGATTGGATGTCAGCCCATCATGCCAAGATTGATTGCTTCTCTAGGACTGTTCAACTCACCCATCCTTCGGGGAAAATAGTCAATTTCTTGACCCGAGTAGCCAAGCGACAGCTATATTCTCTTAACGCCAGCCCGTTGCCAGACCTCAAAGACGTTCCGGTAGTCCGTGACTTTCCGGATGTCTTTCCAGAGGAATTGCCAGGTGTTCCACCTGACAGAGATGTCGAGTTCGTAATAGATCTCATTCCAGGAACTGTCCCGATTTCCAGAAGACCCTACAAGATGGCACCTTTTGAACTAGCCGAGCTTAAGAAACAACTTGATGAGTCCTTGAAAAAGGGTTTCATCCGACCTAGTTCATCTCCTTGGGCTTGCCCCGTCCTCTTCGTCAAGAAGAAGGATGGTACGGACCGGATGGTTGTAGATTATCGACCTGTCAACTTGGTCACAATTAAGAACAAGTATCCGCTCCCCAGGATCAACGACCTGTATGATCAGCTCGCTGGATCCTCAGTCTTCTCTAAAATGGATTTGAGGCTGGGCTACCATCAAATCAAAATCAGAAACGGGGACATTCCGAAAACGGCCTTTGTTACTCGTTATGGCCAATACGAGTACACCGTCATGTCCTTCGGTTTAACCAACGCTCCAGCCACCTTCTCTCGGCTGATGAACTCAATCTTCATGGAGTATTTGGATAAATTCGTCGTGGTTTACCTCGATGATATACTCATCTACTCCAAGAACGAGGAAGAACATGCCGAACACCTAAGGCTAGTGTTGAAGAAACTTCGAGAGCATCGCCTTTATGCCAAATTCTCTAAATGTGAATTCTGGTTGTCAGAAGTGACCTATCTTGGACATGTAATTTCTGGTAAAGGCATTGCGGTTAACCCTGAGCGAGTTCAAGCCGTCCTTAACTGGACTCCACCTGAATCGGTCAAGCAAGTTCGGAGTTTCCTTGGCCTAGCGAGCTATTGTCGTCGCTTTGTCGAGAACTTCTCCAAAGTTGCCAAAACTCTAACCGAACTCCTCAAGAAAGATAAAAAGTTCGAGTGGACTCCACAATGTGAGCACAGTTTCCAGGAACTGAAGAGACGTTTAACCTCTGCTCCCGTACTGGTACCACCGGATTTTTCCAAGGATTTTGTTATCTACTGCGACGCCTCGCGACAAGGACTAGGCTGTATTCTCATGCAAGATCGACACGTAATTGCTTATGCTTCACGGCAATTACACCCACATGAGGAAAACTACCCCACTCATGATCTAGAGCTTGCAGCTGTAGTCCATGCACTCAAAACATGGCGACATTATCTTCTCGGTAATCATTGCGAAATCTACACTGATCACCAAAGTCTGAAGTATATATTCACCCAACCGGATTTAAATCTCAGGCAAAGACGTTGGGTCGAGTTGATCACAGATTTCGACTTAGGAATAACTTACACCCCAGGGAAAGCCAACGTCATGGCTGATGCGCTAAGTCGTAAATCTTATTGTAACAACCTGATGTTACAACAAAGTCAACCGCTTCTCCATGAGGAATTTCGGAAGCTTAACCTTCACATTGTTCCTCAAGGTTTTCTTTCCACCTTGGTGGCGAAACCTACTCTTACGGATCAAATCATCGCTACCCAAAAGCGAGATAAGGGAATATCTAAGATCAAGGAGAACATTGCTAACGGAGGTGCTAGATGTTTCTCCACAAATGATCATGGTGTTGTGTACTTTGAGAACCGTTTAGTGGTTCCCAAGAACCAGCATCTACGGCAGTTGATCCTTAAGGAGGCTCATGAATCTCCTCTCACCATTCATCCGGGTAGTACCAAGATGTATCAGGACCTACGCCAAAGGTTCTGGTGGACTAGGATGAAAAGAGAAATTGCTCAGTATATTGCTAACTGCGACGTCTGCCGTCGTGTAAAAGCAGAGCATCAACGGCCTGCTGGCACCCTTCAACCCCTAGTCATTCCTGAATGGAAATGGGATAAAATTGGTATGGACTTCATCACCGGTTTTCCCAGGACCAAGAGAGGGAATAATGCTATCTTCGTCGTTGTCGATCGTCTTTCCAAAGTAGCCCATTTCCTACCTGTTCGCGAGAGTATAACCGCTAGTCAATTGGCAGACTTATACATCTCCCGAATAGTGTCTCTCCATGGTGTTCCTTTGGAAATTAACTCGGATCGAGGAAGTCTTTTCACCTCTCGATTTTGGGAAAGTTTCCAAAATGCTATGGGAACCCGCCTTTCTTTTAGTACCGCTTTCCACCCTCAATCAAGTGGTCAAGTGGAACGCGTCAACCAGATTTTAGAAGATATGCTTCGAGCTTCTGTTATCTCCTTCGGAATGGAGTGGGAGAAATGCCTTCCATTTGCCGAATTTGCTTATAACAACAGCTATCAATCCAGCTTGGGCAAAGCCCCTTTTGAAGTTCTCTATGGACGAAGGTGTCGAACGCCTCTTAACTGGTCAGAAACCGGGGAAAGACAATTCTTTGGCCCGGATATGATTCAGGAAGCAGAAGAGCAAGTTCGCATCGTTCGTGAAAAGTTGAAAACAGCCCAATCTCGTCAAAAGAGTCAATATGACCGAAAACATAAGGCTATGACTTTTGAGGTTGACGAGAAGGCTTACCTTCGGGTTACTCCTCTGAAGGGAACCCATCGCTTCGGTATCAAGGGCAAATTGGCTCCTCGTTACATTGGACCTTTTCGCATTCTCGCAAAACGAGGAGAAGTTGCCTACCAATTGGAACTACCTCCACATCTCTCCAGAGTCCACGACGTCTTCCACGTTTCTCAACTCAGGCGTTGCTTCTCGGATCCTATCCGTGGAGTGGACCACGAAACGCTTGATCTCCAAGATAATCTCACGTATCGAGAGTACCCTGTTCGTATCCTCGATCAAGCTGAGCGTACCACTCGACGTCATAATATCAAGTTTCTCAAGGTTCAATGGTCGCACCATTCTGAGAATGAAGCAACTTGGGAAAGGGAGGATCGTCTTCGACTCGAGTATCCCGCCTTCTTCCCGGAGGAACCCAAATCTCGGGACGAGATTCTTTTGAGTGGGGGTGAGTTGTCACATCCTAGCTAGTCCATGCATTAGTGTGTGCATCATGTTTAAATATCATTTGAATTTGAAATGGGGAAGGACAGAACCCCCAGCCCCCTCTGAAACCAACTAGGGTTTACTAAAAACTTTTTCAATGAACCTGAAATGCCCTTCTAAAATGTCCATCATTTTTGTCTTGGTTCAGAACCTCTGCCAAAAGTGATGCACAGTTTTCTAGGTCATCCTAAGGTCTTTGAGTTAATTCATAATTATTTGAATTTGGGCATTTTAAATTTATAAAATATTTCAAATGCTCAAATATCTCCAAACTAAAATGTTTCATGTTGGAAATAATCCAACCATGGACCAGGAGCAGTTTGGTGATTTTAGGAGTTGCCTAAGTATTTTTAATAATTCAACAAAGTTGCAGAAAAATAGAAAAAGGGAAATAACAGAAAACTTACCTGGCGCCCGCTAACCGGCCCACCTGCCGGCCCAGCCCAGCGCCGCGCCAGCGAGCTGCTTGCCGGCCAGGCAAGCAGGCAAGGTGCTCGACGGCGAGCACCGCATGGGTGCCACGCACCTGCTCGCCGCCTCGCCGCTCCACTCGCCCGGCTAACGCCGTGGATCGATCCCTCTCTCTCCCCCGAACCCCCCAGACGCCCCCTCTCCTCCCCGGCTCCTCTCTCTCGCGCTCCCCCGCCATGGCCGACGCCACCGCAGCCACGCCGTCGTCGTAGACACGCTCCCCGCCGTCCGTGCTCCTCCTCACTGTGTCTAGGAGCTCCGCCGCCCTCAACTACGTCGAGCTAGCCGAGCCCCGCGTGCTCGAGTAGCCCGAGTCCACCGCATCGACTTCGCCCGAGTCCACCGTCGCCGGAGATCCCCTTCAACGCCGTCGTCGCTCCGGCCCGTCCCCGGCCGCACCAAGTGTTCCGTCGAGTTCCCTGTGAGCTTAACCATCTTCCCCTCCCTTCCTTTCTTGCCCCCGAGCTGTGTAGTGACCTCCCGGAGCTCAACCGCACCCACCGCCGCGGAGCTCGTCGCCGACGTGCTCCCGGTCACCCTCCGGCCACCACTTGGTGTCCATCGTGCTCACCACGTCACGTAGCACCTAACCAACTACTCCCCGCACCTCACCGACCCCTCTAGCCTCAAGTTCGCCTTCGGCCGAACTCCGGCGGCCGCCTAGGTCGTCGCCGGCGCCGATTCCGGCCGCCCCGACCCCAACCGACTCCACCAGAAGCTGCGGCATGTTCCCAGCTATCCATAGCCACCCTCCGCGGCTCGTTTGGTTGCCGAAACGGCCAAACTCACTTCCGCCGCCGCGTCGGGCTCGCCGGCGGCTAGACGCCGGTGCAGCCGACGTTGACTTCGACCACGGTGGGCCCTGGTTGACTCTGATGAGTCAATGACAGGTGGGGCCCAGCCCTGTTAACTAAATAGGTTTAGTTTTAATTAAACTTTAGCTAAACTAATTACCCTGACACCCTGGACCCACAGTCAGGTTTGACCTGGACGTCTCCGTTGACCCTGACGTCATTCTGACGCATGGCTGACGCAATAAATTAATTTCTGGATTTATTCTAATATAGGAAATTCCAGAATATAGTTCAAACTTCAAAAATTCATAACTTTTAATCTGTAACTCCAAATCAAACAAGTTATATATGAAAAATGATCAGAAAAATCCAATCTATCCATCTGTACTGTTTTCATGCATGTTTAAACAAGTTAACTTGCTGTTTAGTGCAAAACATGATAAAGCACTATTTAAGATCACAAATGTGTTTGGAATTTGAATCTTTGGTTCAAATTGGCTCAAACCCATCTGGTCTTAGTTGCATTAGCCCAACACACTCATATTGTCATGTTTCATGCATGCATCATATTGTCGCACATTGTTTGGTGATGGTTGTGTATCGGTGTTCTTTGCGGCAGGTTCTGCCTCCGAGGAGTACCGTGATTACCCTAGCGAAGAACCGTATCCGTGCATCGATCCATCAGGCAAGCAACCAACCATTTGATCATATCGATACAATCCCATGTTCTCGCTCTTGCTCTCTTTTACTGCATTAAGACAACGCGTTTCAAACTGCTATGTGCTACGGTAGTTGAACCCATTTCCTCTGCATGACCTGTCATTGCCACAGTAATTAGATGAAACCCACTAGCATGTGTAGGAATTGATTGAGCCATATGTATGTGTTGTTCCTACCTTGCTATGCCTGCTATGCTTAGAGTCGTGTCAGGTCTGGTTCATCTGGGTGATGGGCTAGAGTGAAATGATCATGTCGGTAATGAGAGTGATGTGGTGAACACGATTGGTAAAGGTATCGATGAGAGGCCATGTAGGAGTACATGGTGGGTTGTTTCATTGAAGCCGACCTTAAGCACTGAGATCTGTATGTGTGATTTAAGATACAGCTACTACCATGCATTGGGCCCTGAAATATGACCCCGCTCGACTTCTTATTCACCCTAGTCCTCTGTCCAGGAGTTGCAAGTAGTTTCTGGTGTTTGTAGCCTACTGGAGGCCGTGGACAGCGCTGACCGTAGGGGTGGGCTGTGATGCGGTAGGTACGTGGCCGGGAATACCGGGCACCCGTTAGGTGTCACGGAACCCTGTACACATCGTTCGGGGCCGTATGGGAAACCTCGGCCGGACTCCCTGCGGATGGAACCTGGATAGGCGATAAACCTGGACTAGAGACTTAGGTGTTTAGGTAGGTCGTGGTCTACACCCACGTCGGCTTTCGCTTGAAGTCTGCCGAGCACATGTCGTGTGCAGACGCTAAGTGGTGGAAACATGTATGAAGAAGTACACCCCTGCAGGGTTAACATGATCTATTCGAATAGCCGCGTCCGCGGTAAAGGACTACTTGGTTGCCTATACAGTTCATAGACAAGTAAACTGGAAACTACTAAAAGCTTCAAGATAAGCGTGAGTGCCGAGGATGGCCCCTCCGTAGGAAGACGGAGGTGGATTCTCGGTTGTGTATTGAAGTGGTGAGTAGTGGACTCGTGTGCGCAAAACCTTTCAAGTTGGAGTCTCGTAGGATAGTTTAGCCAAGAGTCAAAGCTGGCTTGCTGCAATAACTCCACCAACCCTTCTTGATAATGTGCATGTATGTAGGATCTGACGTAAGTCTTGCTGGGTACCTTTGTACTCATGTTGCTATAATTTACATTTTACAGAAGGCGCTGCAACCCCTTCTGATGGGTTCTTCGTAGACGTTGACATCGACGAGTAGACTAAGGCCCAGGTGGTGATCCTGAGCACGTGAAGGACCATGTAGTATAGCTAGGCTTTCCAAGCCTCTTTTATTTTACTAGTTGTCTGTACTCAGACAAATTACTTCCGCTGCTGGTTTGTATGACTGTATGACTTGAATGTGGGTCGTGTGACCCGTACTTGTATGTATGTTATGTATGGCTCTCTGAGCCTTTAAATAAAGTACTTGTGTCGTAGAGTCATGTTGTGATGCCTTGTTGTATTTGCACATATCGAGCATATTGTGTGTATGATTGAAATGCTTGGTATGTGTGGGATCTGACTATCTAGTTGTTTATCTTTAGTAGCCTCTCTTACCGGGAAATGTCTCCTAGTGTTTCCATTGAGCCATGGTAGCTTGCTACTGCTCCGGAACACTTAGGCTGGCCGGCATGTGTCCTTCTTCATTCCTGTGTCTGTCCCTTCGGGGAAATGTCACGCATTGAGTACCGGAGCCCTGTTAGCCCGCTACAGCCCGGTTCACCGGAGTCCTGCTAGCCCAGAGCTACAGCCCGGACCCACTTGCTAATGACCGACACGTTCGATGCTGGGTCATGGATGCCTGTCCCTGTAAGTCTGTGCCACTTTGGGTTTACGACTAGTCATGTCAGCCCGGGCTCCTTATCATATGGATGCTAGCGACACTATCATATACGTGTGCCAAAAGGCGCAAACGGTCCCGGGCAAAGGTAAGGCGATACCCGTGGGAATACCGTGCGTGAGGCCGCAAAGTGATATGAGGTGTTACATGCTAGATCGATGTGGCATTGAGTCGGGGTCCTGACAGACCTTTTACTTGATGTTCTAGATATCAAACCATATCTATGAATGGGATACACTAGCACATCAAGGAGAACATTAGAAGCGGAGTTCTAAATGTCTCTCGGTCGATTATCCAGATCTTGCGACCTTGGCATTACTAAGGTGAAATCTGAGAAGGTGTTATCTTCCTTTGCATCTGCATCTTCCACCGGTATTCATCATGGTAGTATGATGTGCTGCCAGGATCCTCGCTTCGAAAATTGGTAAAACCTTGATGAATATGGAAATGCTAAAGTTCTTGAGAGCATGCGCAAGCAAAATCATCCCTTGTGTTGTTTTCAACAAGGTAATCCACATCATCCATTCTAATCCGGGTATGCCATTCTACCGAACCCCTCCAAATGGTCGCTCGAGAATTGCCTTAGGTTGTTATAAAAGATTTTCGATGATCTCTGAATCAAAGGTAATTCTTTTTGCCACTTAAGGTAATAATCTATGAATCACCCTCCTCCAGGATGTCCCGCTGTGGCATCATGGCAACTCAACTCCTCGCTACGTTGACAACCGTTCACCACCCTTTTAAGGGTGGAATTGTTGTCTACCTAGTGAACCCTCGTCATTTGTTCCACTCCATCCCTCTGGATGTGTGTTTTGTGTCTCAGCTCGAGTGGTGTTGCTATGCCTCATTCCGCGAGTTGATCCTAAGTTGTTCGATCTTCGAGAAGATCGATCCTTCTAGAGTCTCCTTCTCCTCTCGTTGTCATGTTGGCTGGAGTTCTCAGAGCAAGACGACAAGACAAAGATGGTGATTGAATCAATGTTCATTTGAAGTGCAACCTGGATCATGAAGATTTCATTAGTTGCGTTTTCCCCTTCATCTTACCCTACGCCTGAATCTCGGGACGAGATTCTTGTTTAGTAGGGGTGAGTTGTCACATTCCTAGCTTCTGGTTTGCTCTGAGATAGCTAGTCATGTGTTGCATCATGTTTAAATTTCAGTTAAACCTGAAATGGGGATTGTTTAAACCCTGGCACCAAATGAATTCAAATAGGCTCAAATAAAATCATTTTCAATAAACCCAAAATGCCTTTGAAAATGTTCATGATTTCTGATAAAGGTGAAAACCTCTGCCAAAAATGATGAACATATTTATAGGTCATTTCTGGATTTTTGAATTAACTCATATTGTTTTTGAATTGGGGCATTTAAATCTTATAAATATTTTAAATGCTCTAATAATTCTGAAACTAGTTGAGGGCTGTTGGAAATAATTTCAACAGTGCCACAAATATTTTCAGGATTTTTAATAATGCTCTGGCATTTTTAATAAAGCCAAAACAATTGCAGAAAATAGAAAATGGAATTAAAAGAGAGTGAGAAAAACTGACTGGCGCTTACCTGCAGCCCATCCGGCGCCTCATCTAGCCCAACACTGTGTGGCCCACTGGCCCATAGTGCCAGTCACCCTCCTCCTTGCGCCAGAAGGACGCCGGCGTGTCGCCCGCGCGCGCACTCTTGGCCACCTCCTGCTTCCACCTCCCCCTGCCTCCCTGCCCGCTTCTCGACCCCTGGAGACGCCACGCAGCCCCCCTGGCCCCCTCTCACTCTCTGCCGAATGTTCTCCCCCTCCTCTGCTCTCTCCCTGCACGCGCCCGAGCGGAGCTCGTCGCCGCCGCACACCGTTGCCGCGCCCACCGCCACTGCCTCGCCTCTCCGACAAGCCCACTAGCTCCGCGCTGCCGTCCTTGACCTCTATGACGACTCACTCAAGCCGGGATGCCCTGCAGAGCTGCCCTCGATGACGTCCTCCTCGTCGGTGCCGCGGATCGCCGCCGTCAAATTCGTCGCCGTTCGGCCTTCCCCGAGCTCGCCGTCCACCTCTACGGGATCCACGTGAGCTCACCATCTATTTCCCCCTCTCCGTTCCTTTGCTTGCGCGCCGTAGCCGCCACACCTTGCTTGCCTGCACGCGCTGCCGCCTGTGACCGCCGCCGACGAGCCTCCGGCCACCTAGCGGTCCGGCCGTCGTGCTCAACTCCCTTCCCGCGCCACGTAGAGCACATAGGTGCCCCGCACGAGCCTCCCCGGCCACCGTAGCATTGACCCCGAGCTCACCCGAGCTCCGGCGACCGCCAAGGTCGACGCCGGCGACAACTTCGGCCACCCCAGGCCCAACCACCACCACCACTCGACGCGCGCGAGCTCCAGCTCCACGTAGCCGCTCTCCGCCGTTGATTTGGTCACTGGAGGAGGAAACCCGCACCTCTCCGCCATCCCTGGCCCTGCCGGCGACGAGCCCAGGGTCAACTCCGGCGAGTTTGACCCGATTTGACCCTAGTTTGACTTCCCCAGAGCCACTGACATGCAGGCCCCGCCCGGCTAATTAAGTTAGGTTAGTATTAACTAAACTAGGTTAGTTTAGTTAGACAGTGACACTCGGGACCCACTGGTCAGGTTTGACCTGAACCCACCCTGTTGACCTGATGACGTCAGGGTGATGTCATGCTGACGCAGTAAATTATTTTCTGGATTTAAAATAAATCAGAAAATCCAGAAAATATCCCAAACTTCAAAAATTCATAGTAAATCAACCGTAACTCCAAATAAAATAATTTATATATGAAAAATGATCAGAAAAATCCAATCTATCCATATGTACCATTTTCATGCATGTTAGAACAACTTATAGCTGCTGTTTAGGACAAATCATATGAATGGCATTTAAATAATCACATGTGGAGTTTGAATTTGAACCTAGGGTTCAAACCAACTCCATTTAACTTGCTGCTAGTTGCATTAGCTCAAATAACAGCATATTGCCATGTCATGATCATGCATCATATTGTGCATTGCATTGATTGTGTTCTTCCTTGTTTGCTGGTGTTTGTCCCCTCTCGATAGACGTGGTTTCGACAATGAGTTCGATGACACCAATGAAGAACTATATTATCTTCAGAAGTGCCAGGCAAGCAAAACCCCCTTGTTCATTCCGATACAATCCCACTCTCTCGCTCCTACTCTATTTTACTGCATTAGGACAACAAAGATACAACTGTTATTTGCTGCGGTAGTTGAACCCCTTTATCCTCTGCATGACCTGTCATTGCCACAGTAAATAGATGAAACCCACTAGCATGAGTAGGAGTTGTTTGAGCCCTGATGTGCCTACTCATTCATGTTTGTTGGTCATGCCTGCTATTTCTTAGAGTTGTGTCAGGTCTGATTCATCAGGGATGAATTGGAATGTGGTGAACATGTCCTATTGTTGAGAGCTAAGTGTGTGAACACGATTTGGTAAAGGTAGCGGTGAGAGGCCATGTAGGAGTACATCGTGGGTTGTCTCATTGCAGCCGTCCTCAGGAACTGAGTTCTGTGTTTGTGATCCATGAACAGTTACTACCACACATTGGGTTCCGGTAACTCGGCCCCTCTCGGCTATTAACCAACTTGATCTCTGTCCAGGAGTTGCAACTAGTTTCTGGTGTTTGTAGGTAGTGTTAGTAGTCTACCAAGTGGCACCCGATATAGGTGGGCTTGGGACAGACTAGGCACCGTGGCACGGTGTACCAAGCGTAGATCCACCCGTCGAGGTGGGCTTGGGAACCCTGCTCACATTGTTTGGGGCTGTGAGCGACACCCCGGTCGGATCTCCTTGCGGATGGAACCCGAATAGGCGATAAACCTGGACGAGAGACTTGTGTGGTTAGTCAGGTCTTGGCCGACACCCTCGCTGGGCTTCCGCTTGAAGGTTGCCGAGTACATGTCGTGTAAACGGCGGTAAGTGGTGAGAGCGTGTGTGAAGAAGTACACCCCTGTAGGGTTAACATTATCTATTCGAATAGTCGTGTCCGCGGTAAAGGACTTCTGGGTTCCTGTACAGTTCATAGACAAGTGAAAGTGGATACTCTAAAATACGCAAGATAAGTGTGAGTGCTATGGATGGCGTTCTCGTAGGGAGACGGGAGCGGATCCATAGTGGTGTATTGATATGGTGAATATGTGGACTTGTGTGCGCCACCTCAAAAGAGTTACTTGCAGTCGTAGTTCAGGATAGCCACCGAGTCAAAGCTGGCTTGCTGCAGTTAAACCCCACCATCCCCTTTGCTGATAATGATGCATATGTAGTTAGTTCTGATGTAAGTCTTGCTGGGTACATCTGTACTCACGTTGCTTAATTTATGTTTTTGCAGAGAGACTTCAGTCTCGCTAGTAGTACCGCGTGGACTTCGACGTTTAGCTTGTTACCTCAGCTACGATCTTGTGCCCTCGGCAGGATCTGGTAGATAGTCAGGCTTCTCAGCCTTTTTCATTTGTAGATGTCTGTACTCAGACATGTTAAGCTTCCGCTTGTGCTTGACTTGTGTGCTCTGAATGCTGGGTCATGAGACCCATGTTTGTAATATCTCGCTCCTCGTAGCCTATTGAATAAATACTTGAGTTGTAGAGTCATGTTGTGATGCCATGTTGTATTTGCACATATCGATCATATTGTGTGTATGTTATTGGAATGCTTGGTATGTGTGGGATCTGACTATCTAGTTGTTTATCCTTAGTAGCCTCTCTTACTGGGAAATGTCTCCTAGTGTTTCCACTGAGCCATGGTAGCTTGCTACTGCTCTGGAACACTTAGGATGGCCGGCATGTGTCCTTCTTCGTTCCTATGTCTGTCCCTTCGGGGAAATGTCACGCGATGAATACCGGAGTCATGTTAGCCCGCTATAGCCCGGTTCACCGGAGTCCTGCTAGCCCAGTGCTACAGCCTGGATTCACTCACTGATGACCGACACGTTCGATGTTGGGTCATGGATGCCTGTCCCTGTAAGTTTGTGCCACTTTGGGTTTACGACTAGCCATGTCAGCCCGGGCTCCTTATCATATGGATGCTAGCGACACTATCATATACGTGTGCCAAAAGACGCAAACGGTCCCGGGCAAAGGTAAGGCGACACCCGTGGGGATACCGTGCGTGAGGCTGCAAAGTGATATGAGGTGTTACATGCTAGATCGATGTGGCATTGAGTCGGGGTCCTGACATAGCCGCTTGCTGACGCATTTAACGCATCCATTTGGGACACTGCTATTCACGAAATACCTAGGGTCGGTGCCCGGTACACTTGGACCAATTGCCAATCTGCCCCCACTCAGTGTGTCCTAGATCATGTCTTCTTCTGCTCTAGGTGGGATACTTTGTTTCCCCGGGCTACCCTCAGGGCTCTGTCCATTGTGGGTTCGGACCACTCGCCCCTGATTCTTGATGATGGGACTCATTTTTCTCCTTCCCCCGGTTCCAGTTCGATGCGTCTTGGATCTTGGTTGAGGGTTTTGCTGACTTGATAGCGCATAAGATTTCTTCCTTCTTATCTTCTAATCGTCGTTCTTTCGGTCCGATGGACGGCTGGCATCAGTGCTCATATTTCCTTCGTAGATTCCTGCGCGGCTGGGCTAAGAACCATTCTGCTGAGTCAAGGCGTGACAAAGTTCGGTTGGCTGCCCAAATTGGTTCCCTAGATGCTCGTGCTGATAGTCTGGTCCTTCCCCCGCTGAATGGCAAGTGCATGATGATTTAGAAGAGGCCCTTTTGGCTCTCCATCGTCGGGATGAAATGTATTGGAGGCAAAGAGGCACCATCAATTGGACTTTAAAAGGCAATTCGCCCACTTGCTACTTCTTCGCCATTGCCAATGGCAGGCATCGCCGCTGTCTGATCGATATCCTCCTTATCAATGGTGTCAGGGTCTCTGATCAATCCGAGATTATGCTGCATGTGGTGCATTTATTCTCCTCTCTCCTCTCCTCTAAACTTGAGGTGGGCTTTAGACTAGCCAGCTCCTTTTGGACCTCCCAGGACAAGATATCGAGTGATGATAACGAAGGCTTGTTGCTCCCTCTCTCTAACGATGAGAGTTATGAAACAATCCAATCTGCCAACTCTAATGTGGCTTCTAGACCTGACGGCTTCTCCATCCCCTTCTTTAGGCAGTTTTGGCCTCAGCTGAGGGGCCTTGTCCACGCGATTATTCAAGGCTTCTGGCTAGGCACCGTCAACATCTCTAGGTTGAATTATACGGTGCTCACTCTTATTCCTAAAGTCAAAGGGGCAGACTTGATTACTCAATCTAGACCTATTGCCCTGATCAACAACTTCGTGAAGTTTTCGGCTAAAGGCTTTGCATCTAGGCTTTCCTCGATCGCTCACCGTTCTATTAGCCCTTTTCAATCCGCGTTCATAAAGGGCAGGTTCATTTTGGATGGCGTTCTTTGTCTCCATGAGATAGTCCATGATTTGCGGGTCCAGGGGACCAAAGCGGTGGTTCTCAAACTCGATTTTGAGAAAGCATATGACTCGGTTAGTTGGAATTTCCTCCGTAAAGTGCTTCTTTCTAAGGGTTTTGATGGTGCGGTGGTGCACCGGCTTATGCAGCTGGTCGCGGGTGGTCATGCGGCTGTGTCGGTCAATGGGCAGATTAGTAACTTTTTTGCCAACGGCAGGGGCCTAAGGCAGGGAGACCCGGCCTCCCCCCTTCTCTTCAATTTCGTTGCGGACGCCCTCTCTCATATTCTGTCTCGGGCAGCTCTTGCTGGTCACATCACTCCTATCAGTTCTCACCTTGTCCCTAATGGCATCCCTCATCTTCAATATGCGGACGACACCATCATTATGGTCAAACTTAACGAGGCCAGCATTACTCATTTTAAATTCCTGCTCCTTTGCTTCGAAGCTCTCTCGGGTCTTAAAATCAAATTTTCTAAGAGCGAAGTCATTGTTACTGGGGTTGCGGATACCGAGGCTCAAAGAGTTGTGCATCTCCTTAATTGTTCTCTAGGCTCCTTTCCTTTCAAATATTTGGGCCTCCCGACCTCCCCTCATAAGTTGTTGGCTAAAGATTCTATGTCGGCTGTCTCCAAGGTGGGTAACAGGGTCTTGCCATGGAGAGGCCGTTACAATACCCAAGAGGGCAAGGTTGCCCTCACCAATGCCTGTCTTTCATCTCTCCACATGTTCTTGATGGGCTTCTACCTTCTTGCTGGAGGGATCCACACTGTCTTTGACAAGCACAAGGGTGCTTTCTACTGGAATTCTGCCGACAATAAGCGCAAATATAGGTTGGTGAAATGGAAATACATTTGCAGGCCAAAGAACAAGGGGGGGGGGTTAGGGATCATTAATACGACGGTCATGAACAAGTGCCTCATTTTAAAGTGGTGGTGGAAGATCATGCATCTCGAGGAGCACCCCCTCTGGCTATCCATTCTCAAGGCTAAATATTTCCGGACTAGAGCCCCATGTTTGCTTCCTCGGGTGGCAAGTCCACTCTTTGATCCCAGTTCTGGCTTCAGCTCATCAAAGTTCGTCCGATATTTCAATCTTTGGTCTAAGTTCGTAGTTAGAAATGGCAAGTCCACTCGTTTTTGGCTAGACTGGTGGTGCGGAGACTCCACCCTTGCAATGGTGTTCCCGACCTTATTTTCTTACTGCTCTAATCTGGAGATCTCTATCTTTGAGCTCTCGTTAAATAATTGGGACCTAGACCTCCGTAGAACTCTTTCTCCAGAAGAGTTGGAAGACTGGCAGCGTCTTACTACTTGCTTCCATGTGCTCTTGGATGAAGAAGACACGGTTGTCTGGCCCCACTCCTCTTTTGGTCGCTTTTCGGTTAAGTCTGCGTACGCTAAACTTATATCCGGCTCCCCTACGTCGAAATTTAAGTGCATTTGGAAGGCCCGTATCCCTCCTAAGATCAAAATCTTCATGTGGCAAGCTTTCCGTGGGAAACTTCCTGTGGCTGATCAAATCCGGAAAAGGAACGGCACGGGCTCTGATAGATGCGTCTTATGTGGGGCCATTGAAAATACCGAGCATATCTTCTTCCATTGCTCTTTGGCCAAGTTTTTCTGGAGCTGTATTCGGTCTTGGCTTCAAGTGAATTGGAATCCCTCTTCCATCGAGGACTTGCGGAGTTTGGCTAGTGGCTTATCCGAGGTAGCTAAAAGGGTGTTTTGGGTTGGGTTTGCAGCGATTTGTTGGTCGCTGTGGACCACTAGAAACAAGTTTACTATTGAACATATCTTTCCGGCTAACCCAGTGAGCTGCTTATTTAAATCTGGTGTCTTCTTGTAGCAGTGGAGATTATTGATTAAGGAGGCGGACCTCGAGGCTTTTGACGTTATGATATCCAAGATTCGGTCTACAGCTTCTTCCCTGCTGCGTCGATTCCGGGCGATGCCTTAGTTCCCCTCCCTTCTGGTGTCTGGTTTCTGAGTTGGCCTGCGTGCCAAGATTGGCTAGGTAGCCATGTATGCGTACTTTATTAGTTGTTGGCGTGAAACTCTATTGGCTTGGTGTTTGCTCTGCTACTCTGCCTGGTGGCTTTATTTATAAAGTCGGGCGTATGCCTTTTTTCTAATATTTTTTACTAAGAGCATCTCCAACAGACGAGCTACATAAGCCGCGCGCTGAAAAAGATGCCTATATAGCGCGTGCGATCAAAACTAGCGCTTCGGCAGCGGCGCTAAAATCCCGCATGTGGTAAACAAGGTCCAGCGTGCTGAAAAACGGCATCACGCTGCATATTTGGAGCACCCGCTGCAAAATCTGGGCTACTACAGGTGGGGCCGCCGGATCGGGCGCCGTGTTTTGCAACGCCTGCTGGAGCAAGCGCCCTCCTGCGCGCTAAAAAAGGCTATTTCGTGGCTGTAAAAATGATTTAGCATGTCACACGGTTGCGCGTTTGTTGGAGATGCTCTAAAGGCTATTCAAATCATTTTTCATGGGCTTGGGGAGCCACAACCCATCAAGTTGGCGTGTAGTACTATACTTTGTCATTGGTTTGTGGGGGTGATTCCTATTTGGCACGTAGGTCGCTTTTTAGCGACCTAGCACATACCCCCCTCACACTCCTGTCCAACCTATGGGCCGGCCTAATCTAGTTTTTTCCTCTGTTTTTTCTTTTGCTTTTCTTTTTTCTTCTCCTTTTTCATCCGTCTCTTTTATTTTTATATTTTTTTAAATTTATATTTTTCATTCTGTTTTTACTTTCTTTTTCTCATGTTTGTTCTCTATTTTCATTTTCCATATTTACTTATTTTCTATGTCTTTATATTTTTCTTATTTTTTTCATTTTGCGAACATTAAAAAGTTTGAACATTTTTTGAAGTCGTATTTTTTTGCAAATCTTGCATGCTTTTTGAATTCATTAACTTTTTTTGAAATCGAGATTTTTTTATAAATTTGCGAACATTTTTCAAATCATGAACACCTTTTACAAGTTGCAAACATTTTTTGATTGCGAATATTTTTTGAAACACATGAACATTTTTTAGTGAACTTTTTATGGATCGACAGTTTTTCAAATTTTGGGAACACCTTTTGAAATTAAGGATTTTAATATGTTTTAATGAAAAGATTTTTTTGACATGCATGACCACTTTTTGAATTCATAAACAATTTTCGTCGATGAATAGTTTTTGAATTGATGAACAACTTTTCAAATTTGGGAACAATTTTGATTTCACACACATTTTTTATTTATTTTTATGAACATTTTTCAAAAAATCATGAATGTTTGTGAATTGGTGACAATTATTTTTCAAATTCATGGACATTTTTTGAATACGCAAACATTCTTGAACATTTTTTCTAAATCGTAAACATGTTTTGAACATTTGTTTTCAAAATCACGAACATTTTATGATTTCCTGATCATTTTTCGTTATCATGAACATTTACGAATTCACGAACATTTTATGATTTCTCAAACACTTGAAATTTCACTATTTTTTGAAATTGGGAACTTTTTGCAGTCCCGAATTATCTTAAAGATGAAAACATAAAAGGAAAATATAAAAATTAAATGAAAAAACCAGGGGCATCCCAGCCTTCTGCATGGGCTGGCCCAATGACCAGGCGCGCGGGGGGGGGGGGGGGTGCGCTTTTCCTCCCTATTTGGCACACATGCTGCCAGATAGGAGGTCCCTGCTTATGGGTGCCCTTAACCCCTTTGCTCCCTATCCAGATTCCGCAGGGTCTCCATGCAAAGGAGTACCGAGCCTTGCTCGGTGGGTGCTGTGGTGTCAAGAGGACGTAGCCACATCCCCTGATTTGATGTTTGCATCCGAAGTGTCTGCTCTGCGTGGCACGAGCAAGTAGATAAACTGGTTCCAAATACAAGCTGGTGCAAGGGACATGAAGAGCCGGGGCTAGGTCACCCCGAACTCCCTTTCGCATGCGGGCGGGCACGCAAGACGATGCATGCCGATGGGACCGGAGCCACCCCATGACGGTGGCTCCGGTAGCACCCGTGATCCATCTGTCATGGACCCCTGAGGCAATCCGCCCGATGCGGGCTGTCCGGGAAGATCGAACGGAGGGAGGTCTAGAGGCGCCTACAACACGCAACCGGAAACAGACTGCGCTGAGACCCTCCTTGCTCTCAAAGCCCCCCATGAGGCGAGTACTCCCGCATCCTTTATACTACTAATATGCTCTCCGATCTATATATCTTTCTTTGACCAAGTTTGAGGGCTGATTCCCATGGGTTTAACATTGCAAGTAATGTACCGCATTGACAGAAAGTAGAAAAGGCTTGTATTGTGTTGTTGACACTAGCGATAAAAAATATGGGTGTCCTTTGAACGCAGGGTGAAGACAATATATCATCTACTTCATGTCATCGTACTCATGCAATACTTTACTCATTTACTTAGTACTTTATGGTGCAAGCTGGATAGCAATTTTGGATTGAGTATTAGCTATAGATGCAGTTGGATAACGGTCTATAGATATTAGAACGTGATGCTCATATGATGATTATGTTATGGATAGTCGTAGTTATAACAGCTGCAATTTAATCGATGCACTGGTATAATTTGTTCACAACAACATACTTTATTTTGGAGAGAAACCAGTAGTGAGCCTGTGGATCCCCATCCATTTTCAAACGCTCTTTTCTATTCATTGCTTTTACTTTTTTGTCGCAACCAAAATTTGCATACACTTGTGTTTTTAATCCTTGTTACTAGCAAGCTAGTGAGACTCACTATCTCACTAGTCCTATTGGGGCTAAGGCGGTTTTATATTTGTGTGTGCAGGTACTGATCATTAGTTTTGTTATTAAACTCATGTTGGTTTGATAAACCTTGAGGTCACTTGAAGGAGATTGCTACAAAAACCCTTGCACTTGAGGGTCCAACACCTTCCTAGTTAAGTGAAGCACCTGCCGCCACGGAGACGCAGCCGTTGCACCATGAGCTGCAACCTGTCCGCCAGCCTACCGCTACAATGAGCATGCCGCCACCATCACCGCGCCGCCGGGCCCCTCTCACACCCAATGTCTCCGCCCTGATGGGTCTTCGCCCCGTGCCAACCACCACCGAGGAGAGGAGAGGAGAGAAGAAGGTGCCCCGCAAGCCACCGTGAGGAGCGTTGCCCTGGCGGCTCCAGCCGACGATGTTGGTGAGGAAAGGAGGGGGTTGCCTACAGCGAGATCTGGCGTCGTCGCCTGAGTCACACGCGGGGGGACAACGTGGGGACTAGGGCGTGCGAGATTTTTTCCAAATCCGAACTTTTCCCTACACATAGTCGCCTCGAGCTCGCAACAGGCTTTTAGCTCGCAAGCCGGAATGCCAAGTTTTTTTTTAGACAATCTCGCGAGGCTTTTATTAACTTGGATCAATGTTTATAGGTACAAAAGAAAAGTCACCCGGGTTGCCTAACCAAACATGACGGCAAAACCCTAACTTCAAGAAATTGCCTCGCTAGATTGTGAGCTTTGAAATTCGAGCTCCTAAACTCAGGAGCAAAACTATAGGTTGTAGAGGAAGAACTATGATCTCTGATTTCATGTAGAATTGCACCATAGCTTTGTCAGATTCCTATGTTTGATATCATCCACCACAACCTTGCAATCCGTTGCCACATGGATCCTTTGCAAGTTGAGATCTTCGGCGAGGGCTAGAGCCTCTCGAACCACTAAATGCCGAGCTGAATGCGCCAACGAACTGAAGGTTGTCCGTTTTCTTTGCCGAGACACACCAAAATTTCAGGATATCGAGTCTAGTTAATCAGAATGAGTCCTCAAGTAAAGTCGCTATTTTTTTAAAGAAAATATGTTAGAACCAAACATCACCATAGCCCATTTCCGTTCACAGAACAGTACACCCTGAGAGATCACTTGGAGGCCCTGACAAAAAATCCTTGACAAGTGCGTGATGGAGCCATTTGTCATCTACGGAGTAGTATCTAGCAAACAGGCCCGGGTAGAATTCACGCACTGTTTTCTTGTTCTAGTTTTAGTTCAGGAGTAATTTAACATGAGACCAGATTTCCCTTAGTAAATCGTTGGCAGCCCCTACCTAACGAACAACTATCTGCATTAGTACCGGTCCATTTCGACAAATTAATGGTGTTACGATTACATGTTATGCATGCTATTCATTCAGTTGCGTGGGTATGCCAAGCTACGCACATGAAAAGTGCTTCTTTTACAAAGCTATGGGCGTCGATGTGACTACAAGATCTAAAATTATTTTGCACAGATAAGGACATCATCTCAAGGAATAACTTGGTTGGCAGTATTCTTCAGAATGGTTTTCTGGTTAAGCCTTAGAGGGTGTTTGTTTCCAGGGGCTTATTGGTTTAGGGACTTAAAAAAGTCCCTATAAGTCTCACCTAAACCAAACATAATGGACTTATTGGGACTTATTGTGGTGATTTGGGACTTATCAAATAAGACTCTCAGGGAGGAGCTTATTGGGACTTATCCCGGGCCGGACCTACCCCGCGTCGCTCCAGCCTCGTTCCCCGCACGCCGCCTGCCTCTCGGTCCAATCGCCGCCGCCGCCCCACCTCTCGCTCCATTCGCCGCCCCGCCTCTCGCCCCGTCGCCGCCCCGCCTCGGTTCGTTCTGCCTCGGTTAGCCGCCCCGTCGCCGCCCCGCCTCGGTTCGTTCTGCCTCGGTTCGTTACAGCGGTGCCTCCAATCGCCGGACAGGCCCTCTCCTGAGCCTCGTTGCAGCGGTGCAACATGGACTTATAAGTCCCTGTAAACAAACAGGTAGGGACTCGGGACTTATAAGTCGATGTAAACAAACAGGTAGGGACTTATGACTTATAAGTTGGGACTTAAAAAAGTCTTATAACTTATGAAACAAACAGAGCTTAAAATAGCCCTACTGAATAACTATTCCACATGTGGCCCGGCTTTAAAGGTAGTAGTACAAGTATATTTAGCTCCATGATAAGCACATTTTTAGGAAGCGTCTATTTCTCACTTGATTTAAAAATAGCAAATTTTCAATTGACTTCACAAAAAAATCAAGCAGAATTAAAAAGTTCAATATAAATATTGTTCCTACATAAGACTATTACTACAAAAACCATACGTTCTAGTTATTTTTGAATTGTAACTGCCCCAGGATTCTAACCGTAGTCTTTTTTTTTTTTTGCAAACACACAAAAGCTATGTGCGTCGGTATTAGAAGAAGAATATGTTCATCAAGTGTAAAAAGCAGTAATATTGTCTTAATATACCTCATGCATATCTGTAATAATGTTCACCGTGCTGTAACATTTTGTTCATTGGGGAAATTTTATTTTTTCCCTCTCGAAGTTCAAACTAACATTGAATCGTGCATGTATCTCAACATTGGATAAATGGTCCTTGGCGTCTGCTGACAACTAACTAATTCTTAGTCAACTGGGATTAGCAAAATCCAATTATCCTTTTTTTTTATCTAAGATTGATCTTTTTAGAATAAACTGCTTTACTCGGATAAGAACGATACAATTGTAGTTTTAAATAACAGATTTTACAAGATAGAAAAATAACAAGCCCTAACACCAACGAGTTGCCGTTGACGAGAACAACCCACACCGGGAGAAGCATCGCTGCAGTAAGGAACCATTTACGCCGTCACGAGGACTCCACCCAGGGGATCCTCCTTGAGGTTTTCTAAGCTGCTTGAGCCACCTGAGCTATCCGTGTTCTAAAATTGATGAAGGCACCTTCGGCGCGATGGCAGAGTCGCTGGATCCGTGAGATCGTCATTCACGAAGAAAGAAACGTCGCCCGCAACCGTTGGGAAGGAAGATGAGCACTATCCGTCTTGCAAAGGACCTTGTTCCAATTGCCGATATCTAAAGAGAGCCCACAAATGCGGGGACACAAACTCCCACAGATCATACGTCGGCACCGGGTCAAACGTCATCGAGGTAGGGAGGGACCTTATTCCCACACAACATCGCTGCCATCACTTCGTTGGTACCGCTGGAAAAACAAAATCCTAAAGAGAGAAAATGAAACGGACTGACGGTCCCCAATCCTAGAAAAACGATGGTTCGAATTAAAAGTCTGGTCACGTGTTTTGAATCGCAAGTTAGTCTCGGGTAATTTTTTTAACATAGTACAGATCTCATATAAACACGCATACACTCACCCCTATGAACACACGCATGCATTTTTATGAAGTCGCCATAGAAGCACTAGAACTTTTTTTTTTTTTGAGAAGTGGGGCACTAGAACTTGAACCCTCGTGGTCTCCGGTATTTTCTTCAATGTTATATATCCCAAGCCGCTCGCGATGGATGAGCATGAGCACACTTCCCAATTGTGCCTTCGTTGCTCAACCGCATTTGCAGGTACCAGAGACGCACCGCGTCCGCGAGATGGCCGTGCCGGTGTGGTTCTTCTCGTTGGCCTTGCTTGGCGCTCTCCATGTCGTTGCCATCAGCTTCCGCCTCATCGCCTACTTCTCGGTCTTCCTCCGCAGGCCCATTGACCTCCGCCACCGGTACGGCGCCTGGGCTATCGTCACCGGCCCAACGTCCGGCATCGGGCGCTCCATGGCCCTGGAGCTCGCGGAGAGGGGCCTCAACCTCGTCCTCGTCGGCCGCGACCCCGCCAAGCTCAGGGACATCTCCGAGACGATCTCCAGGGCTCACGCCGCCGTGCAGATCAAGACCGTGCTGTTCGATTTCTCCCTCGTCTCCACCGCGCAAGGTGTGTAAAAGTTAATCGCAGGAGCATCATACATAGCGTACGTATCCGTCTGAGCAGAGCACTGACTGAACGGTCCTCACGTGTCGATCGACCTTGGGCATGCAGGCGACGAGGCGATGCGGCGGCTCCGGGAAGCCGTGGCGGGGCTGGACGTAGGGGTGCTGGTGAACAACGCGGGCGTGGCGAAGCCGGGCGCGGTGTACCTCCACGAGGTGGACGCGGAGGCCTGGGTGAGGATGATACGGGTGAACGCGCTGGCCCTGACGGAGGTGACGGCGGCGGTGCTGCCGGGGATGCTGCGGCGAGGGAGGGGCGCCATCGTGAACATCGGCTCTGGCTCATCGTTCGCCCTCCCGTCCTACCCCCTCTACTCCGTCTACGTAGCCACGAAGCGGTAACAACGACGCTCACGTCTTTCCCGTGTTATTCATGAAAGACATGCTCTGTTTCCTGTCAAAAAGAAACGAAGCTCTGTTCTTGACTTCTCGTGGAGCTGCAGGTACGTTCTTGAGTTCTCCAGTAGCCTTTCCGTGGAGTACAAAAGCAGAGGAATCGATGTGCAATGTCAGGTACCATAATCACTCATTTGCGTTGTAGAAATGTGGGGGTTGGCGGTCATTGCATGTTGGGTATAGTTGTCGAGCTGATCTTATGCTTACGGGGTTGCGTGCTTTGTGAGTAGTTAGCATGTACTAGTTGGTTTGTATCGGTTTTTACCCGGTTATCTATCAATTAACTGGACAATTCTCTTCTATTTAAGTAATTGATGAGGTAAATCTTTTATCTTTGTTTTTGGAAAAAATCGTTCGTGTACATACGTGAGCAGCTGATGTATGTACACACATTCGTCCTCCTCAGATTAATCATGCTTGATTGATTGCCTATATAATCCACCAGGTCCCGTTCCTGGTGGAGACAAACATGGTGTCGAGCGCGGCCAGGGTCATCCGGCAGTTCGTGCTGACCCCGGATGCCTACGCGCGTGCGGCGGTGAGCTGGATTGGGCACGGATCGCTGTGTGTGCCCAACGCCGTCCACCGCCTCCAGGGATGGTACCTGTACCTCTGCTGCTTCTCGCCGGATTTCACCGATAGGGGCTTGCTGCGGCGAAATCTGAAGCAGAGGGTTATCTTTCGGAGGCTCAGGTCATGGAGGAAATCACAGGGTAACGGTGTTGCTACCCAGAATAAGAATGCTAGCTAGTGATTAAAGCGAACGAATTTGCTAAATCTCATCTAGGTTATATCACATCTAAGACTGTGTTTGGTTGAGCTGTAGATCGTGCAAAAGCTTATGTGAGCTGTGAGCTATGAGAAAGCTGTTGTGAACCTCCACCCCTGAAGAAATTGAAAGTTTCTCCTAAAAAAACCAGAAGTTGTTTCGCTAAAATAACTGTGAAACTGTAGATTTGGCCGTGGATTGTCCGTAAGGCCCCTGGGCCATGAATGAATATGTTTATATGCTAATTGGTTGTAAAACAACAATCTTTACACTGGTAGAACGACCATTTTGAAAAGAAAAATTATGACAACGTAGATGATTTGACGGTTATACTTTGATATTGCATACATATAGATAGATACAAAAATAATAATATTATTAGAAAAGACATGGACCATACAAACACATATAGTTCACATGATGATGACCTCCATCAACATAGTTAGCCTATGTTGCCATCGCAAGACAATTATCTACTATCCTACTATGAATTTTATTCATGGTATTTTCATTCTCCTGCTCTTCAACAACGGTACTCCTTTCAACCCAAATTAATGAACGCAAACTTAGTACAAAGCTGTACTAACTTTGTAATAAGTCTGTGACAATTAATATGGATCGAAGGAAGTAGTGATTAAAGTGAATGTCGTGCCGAACCAAAAAATTATGTCATAGGAGGATGCATGCACGAGCGAGACGATATATTATTGTGGAATCACATGCTTGTTAATTTGTGGAATTCAGGCAACTATGAAGAATGGAGGCTAGCATCATCCTCAAAGAGATACACGAGACGTGCGGGAATGTTAACAGTTTTATGGTCAATTTTGCTCGGTGAGATGCCAACGAGCTGGCTCATTTGTGTGCTAAGCAAGGCAATTCATCCAGAAGGAAGTGCTTATGGATTAGTTATATATCGTGAGTGTAGCGTCAAAAACACTCTTATATTATGAGACAGGGGGTAGTTGATTGTATTGCTAACTCCCATAATGGGAGTATCATAAGAGTTTCATGCATTGCCATTTAAGCAAAAATATGGTGTGACACTATAATTAATGATGTGAAAGAGGATTCTAACAGGAAACGATTGTAACCGTCCAACCGGCTGAATGAGTGTGTCGGTCGCACGCGCACCACACGGTTGCACATGAATCTGTGCTGACAGAACAAACCTATGCACGTCTCCTGGTCCACATCTACATCGCTTTACTTCCCAACTCCCCAACTCTTCTCTCTTCCTTATCCTCTTCCATACACGTCCTCAGCCATTCGTATCTTTTCCTCATCTTCTTCTCCGTGTGGACCGCATCTCTCATGGCATCTTCATGCTCCTTCTTCACCACGACGAGACGGTGAACTACCCGTGATGACCGACGAGACGCCATGGCATGCTTCATCTTCACCATGACACGACGAGGAGCTACCCATGGTGACCGACGAGGTGACATTAGCAATTTGGAGGTGCTACGAACTCTGGTATGAGCTGCAACTGAAGACGGGCACTCTAGAGGTAGGCACACCCATGAGAGGTGCCGAACTAGCCGGGGTATTGCTAAAAACAACCGGCTTCAATGTTGCGCGGACAACGCCGAGCAGCTCACAAGGGACGATCGACGTCGGTGCTGGTGGCAACTGGGTGCTGCGACGACTGATGCGGAAGCTGCAACCTCGACGGTGGGGAGCTGCAAGCCTCCTAACACAGTGTGCCCTCCGTTGTGGGAATGCTGCAACCGCGATGACGGGAGTTGCAACCGTCGGTGTGCAGAGCTGCAACCATAGTCTGGTGGAGCTACATCTACCGGCACTGTTGGGGAGAAGCTGCAACTGTGTGATAAGAAGCTGCAACCGGCGATAATCGAAGCTACAACCAACTACAGCCGTAGATCCCTTGATGGTGGAGCTGCAAACGACGAACGAGGGGCTGCAACCCGTGATTGGGGAAGCCGCGAGACAACCGGGAGACCGGGGCGTCGTTGCGGTGAGCGTCGCATGGAAATGGCGAGCGAATTGGTAAAGGATACTCCTTAGTTGCTAGCCATGAAAGCAACTCTAGCAGACCCCGTATATCTCGCGAACCCGCATAATTCCGGTGAGTATACGGGCTCAGCCCAGTTTTCTGGCCAGAACAGAGCCAGTATACTCGTCCGGCCCATAAAAAAATGTTACCGCGGCCCGCAAACCGCTCCCCTGAAGTAGTATATCTACGGGTTTGCGGGGCAGATACGAGTCTAAACCCTATCCCCCCGCCGCCGCGTTTCTTCGCAATTTCTTACTCCCTCCCTCACATTTCTCGCCGCCGGTGAGCCCCCTTCCGTCTCCAGCCTTCATGTGGGGCCGCATGTGGAGCTCCGGCCGCAGCTCCAGTGGCAGCTCCAGCGGGGGCGGCGACCCCGAGCGCGAGCGACGTGTCCGCTCAGATGGCGTGAGGAAGCGTGCAGCGAGGAAGTGGACGAACAAGGGCCTCGAGCCGCCGGTGAGGCTCCTTTGTCGCGAGACGGAGGAGTACGACCATCGGCACGGGCGTACGCCCTCCTCGGCCGCGGGCTCTTCGTCTTCCGACGCGGCGCTTCTCCCCGTGAAGAGGGAGTGGTCGAAGGAGCCGGAGGACCGCGAGCTCGTCGCCGTCAAGCAGGAGCCGGAGGAGATCGAGCGCCGAGGTGTCGTCGGGCCCGAAGATTTCGTGGCCGATGTCGACGTGGTCGCGACCACCATTGCCGAATGGAGCTTGCGCGAGGAGGCGGAGCACCGGTGCCATGATGAGGAGCTTGAAGACCTCATGCTCAAGCAGGCGGTCGCGGCGAACCTTGCCGCGAAGAAGAAGGACGACGAGTGGCGGCGCATCCGCAAGGAGCAGAGGCAGAAGTTCATCAATCTCGTCAGCTTCGACGAGGAGGACTGAGCTCCTTCACCACGTCGTCCTCGGCCGCGAGCTCGTCCATTTTGGTACATCGACCTCGGCCTCGCCGCCGCGAGATTCCCCACCTCCCTCTTGTAGTAGTAGAAGAATGTAGTATGCATGATCTTGTAGTATGTGATGAACTAGTGTATGATCATGTAGTATGTGATTAACTAGTGTGGTTGCAATTTCTCCCGCCAAAGTTTTTCTTTAAATTATACGTCTGCCGCGCACGATTTCAATCCGCAAAACAGTTTCTCGTCGAACTGTAAACGCATTATACGGGTCGCTATTACATCGGGTTTGCTAGAGTTGCTCTGAAAGGCCGACGTCCAACAGCTGTCCGTTTGCACGGACGTTTTGACAGATAGGGGCGGCTTTCTTTTCCTTTGAGGTCTTTTTTAGGTGCCCTTGATATTCGTAGTGACGTCGATTAGCGCCGTGGAGTCCTGGAAAAGAATCCTATACCAAGGAAGCTGCGAACCATCCTGTAATAAGTAGAGGAGCAGTATGGCACCACCGTCAACAGCTGCTCCTCTCCCGGGGCTACGCCGTCCACGCCACGCTCCGCGACCCCAGTAAGTACGGCGCACCTGATCCGGTCGCTCCTCCTTTCTTCTTGCTGCCTACTTCGCCGGTTAGTGATTAACGTCGGGATGCCGTTTCAGGTGATCCCAAGAACGCGCATCTGATGCAGCTGGACGGGGCGGCGGAGAGCCTGCGGCTGTTTAAGGCCGACGTGCTGGACAGCGCCGCGCTGGCCGCCGCCGTCGAGGGGTGCGAGGGCGTCTTCCATGTCGCCTCCCCCGTCCCTGCGGATAAGATCGTCGATCCTGAGGCTAGTACACATCTGCCGATTCACAAAATTACCGTGTGTTGTACTTGGTTCACAAAATTACACAGCTCCCATGATTTATTCGTTGCTCCACCATGGAGATGGAGTCTCTCTCATAGCAGCAGTACCGTCAGAATATTTGCAATTGGATTTTGACTTGCTATTTTCTTTCATTTCTGGGTGCAAATCTAGCACTCCTGTCGATGTCGATATAAGTATATCCAACAGTTGTGGAGTAGGAGCTTAGATCAGCATTTTAATTAGTGTGCTCACTTAATAGAGTAATAGAGTGCGAACTAAGTGACTCACTGCTGTCAGAGACGATTACAAGTTATTACTGCCTTACTGGCACTAAAATCTTGTTGAAGTCCAATATTTGGAAAATGCAGATTCTTGATGGTCTGTTACTAATGTTGTGCTAAATATAACCCTGCAGTCAGAAGTCATGGTGCCTGCCGTGAAGGGGACCTTAAATATTCTTGAAGTTTGTTCATCTCTGAAGGTTCATAAGGTTGTGGTGGTGTCATCCACTGCTGCCGTTCATTATGATCCCAACTGGCCTCAGGGTAAACCCAAAGACGAGAGTTGCTGGTCGGACAGAAAAGTATGCAAGGATAATGAGGTTAGTAATAATGTTATAATTAGAACTGTTAGCTGATAGAACAATGGAATTCAGTCACAACATACTTGCTGAAGCTAAGCCTGTTGATATAACAATGGAATTTAGTCCCAATGTACTTGCTAAAGCTAAGCATATACGTTAATTTCTTTACGTGAAGATTTGACATGCGATTTTTTGTTAATCCCTAACATACTAGTGTATTCATCATTAGTCAATAATTACTTGAGACTACAAAATGGTTGTAACATGCGAGGGCTTCCCTCAAAGCTTTGCAATTTTTGTTGGCAGATCTGGTATAGTCTTGCTAAAACTGTTGCTGAAGAGACAGTTTGGGAATATGCAGAGAAGAACAGGCTAAATGCTGTTACAGTATGCCCTTGTATTGTTTTGGGGCCACAATTGCAATCTGTTGTCAATACTACAAGCGAACTCCTCCTCTATGTCATAACAGGTGCCCTCATTATTTCATTTTGCCCCTTCTTATTGTTGGCATGTAGGAATATCACTTATCTGACAAAACAAAATCATGTCTTTGAGTGGGCGAAATTCAGTAACCAGGCTCTCTTGGCAATGTAGGAATTTTGGAAGAATTGAAACCCTACAGAAAAATTCCTATGTATTTTTTAGAAAATATTCCTATTTAGTCATAAAACGAATGTGGTTCTAGGAATATTATCAGTATGTGTTTTTTTTGGACCGTCCTATAGAATAACTGAATCTATGAAAAAAATTGAATGATTTCTTCCATGTGCTTAACCTCATGGAAAAAATTCTTCTTGGCCTTCTCTCTTCCTGGATTACTGTTATATTACTATAGTTTTTTTTTGCAAATTCCTTCGTTTGCTGCATGATTTGAGAAGCCATGACATACCAATCATACACTTTCTTTTTCTGTATTTGGGTTTTAGAATCTTGTCCTCTAAGGATGCTCTTACTTTCCCCCTATGTAAGAACTACAAAACTCATCTGTGCTGTTGAAGAAGGTTCTTAAATATGATTGGACTAATAATATCATGACAGTTAATAATGTCCTGTATTGCTTTATTCTGTTTGTGCACAATTGTTTTACCTCATCCTCTTGACAGCGTTTCGGAGAACTACTTGTCTTTTAATTATTGACTTCTGGGAGTGCTGAACATTTTATTACAGGAGGTCCTAATGCATTGAATGAGATGCTGTGGCACATAGTCGATGTCCGTGATGTGGCCGAGGCCCTGCTTCTGGTATACGAGAAACCAGAATCATCCGGGAGATATATCTGCGCACCAAATTACATTAGCACAAAGGCTTTGCTGGAGCTGCTAAAGAAGACGTACCCTGACTACAACTATGTAAAATGGTGCGTCTCTTCTCTTATTATGTGTTCCTTGTATGTATAAAAATGGCACATTTGCCCTGAACCAACGTGCTTGTTCATATGGTTTGAACAATTCTCTCTCTGCTTTCTGCAGCAAGGCGGATGCGCAGCAGAACTCTCGTATCACGCCGATCTCGTCGGGAAAACTGAGTAATCTGGGCTGGAAGCCGAGGGCATTGGAGGAGACGCTCCTGGATAGCATCGAATACCACCGGAAGATGGGAAATCTGCAGGATGTGGAGGGACAGGCCTACCGCCTTCCTGATATTTTCCGTCATTTTCAAGCTGCCGACGAATGAGTCGAGAGTGCAGAGCGGCAGTGGCCAGTGAAATAGTTAAGGATCTGCTGAATATTGTGGGAAATAGTTAAGGATCTGCTGTGAAGATGACAGGAGACCAGAGAGAGTGAAGCTGCTCGCTGCCTCGCTGTAGATTGGTTGTGGCAAACACAACTTTTCGGTTCAGGGTTGTATCTCTGCTGTTTTGTGTCCAGGTCTCATTAACGAAGCAAACTGTATTACAAATGTTGTTGTCCGGAGCATTTTACCCTCGTCGATAATAAAGGAGTAGAACCCCGATTTCATTAATGAAGCAAACTGTATTGTAAATGTTGTCTGAGGTCACTGCCGAGGTGGCTTGCAGGGTAGGATGCACGCTTTTAGCTCGGTTGGCAAGGTGGTGCTGAGACGTCCAACGCACCCACGATTTGAGGCTTGCAAACGTAGGGCGTCTTCGATTTGTAGAATTCTAAAAATGCGGGAATAGAAAAATATAGGATTGAAATGCCATGCTCTCAATCTTATAGGATATATTCGAGAGAAAAAAATCTTATAGGATTTTTTTATTGTCATAGGAAAAAACAAAGGATTCTTTGAAAGATATTTGACTGGATGCTAGAAACCCTATAGATGTAGTACAGAGAAATTCTTGGGAAAAATTCATATAGAATTCAATCCTACAACTCAAACAATCAATGTAGGAAAAATTCTTAAGGATACTAATCCTCCAAAATTCAGCGCAAGATCCTTGTGAAATCTAAAAAGAAAATTTAGCGCCATATGTTTTAGTTGCCTGATCTCAAATGTTGAGATGGTGGCAATCGGTCAGACTTGTTTTGTTTGGTGAACTTGTGTAAATCTCGGTTTCGTTAATGAACCAGAGGGATTAACCCCTCTTTTGATAAAAAAAAGGGGAATGCTAAATCTCAGTTTGAAACTTAGGAAGTCTCTGTCAACGCAGAGATTCATGTAAAAATTTCTTTTATTTTTTTCCTTCTTTTATATGGTTTGTCACTTAACTAAGACTTCTTGTCGAATGGAATCTACCCACACCCTAAAAAAATGCGGGACATAGGGCAGGGTGGCATGCACAAGACAAGGGAATGGACAAACATGTTCGAACTCCAGGGTGGCGCAAGGGGAGGAACAACATGGGGGTGGCGAACCATGGAGTGAGGGACATTTATAGATTAGCGATTGCCATATGGTGAGTCGAGAGAAAACATACACCGAGAGTGGCGGTGTATTTACGGCGGAATATTAAGGCGGGCAAGTAAATCGCGAGCTAACGCATTAGAATATGTAATGGAATATTTGTGCGGAGTTGAGAGAAATCATATTAATGTGGACAAGTAAATCATGAGTTAACATACTAGATTACTTATATCATGTTGGAATAAATAGGTATTGCCCTAGTCTCGACCAAAGTGGATACCGATTTCCCAGACGAAAAGAGGTCAACCCTCTTCTCTTCAAGCTTGAACTTCTTCTCCGCTGCGGCCATCAAGATGTTAAACCTCTCAGCCTTCTTTTCCTCCTTCACGTCGGAGTGTGATCCATCATCTCTCAGTCTGCGTTGTCGTACACCGGCTCGCCCAGTCGATACATACCGGTGAACAGAGAGTTGGGACCAAGCTGATCCACGCCCCTCGTTCACATCTGGACAAGTTGCGGCGACGTAGACTCTGCGAAATAGAGCGGGGCTGCATTGACGTCGACGCAATACGACACCTGCCTAATGGCGGATGCCGGGGACTGCCGGCTGAGCTACTGGATGTCGTAGAAGTAGGGAGGCTAGTACTTTTTCAGACATGATGGTGATGGCACCCCACGTCCTAGGCCCCGCCCAGCCCGTGCACCCTTCTTTTTGCCGGCCTGCCCGACCTTTGCCTTCGCATTGAGGCGGCGGGCTTGACGTGTCGTCGAGTTGATTTTCCGGGCGACCGCCTTCTTCGGATCCTCCACCCCTGCCGTCTTTGGTAGCTTTTCGTATGGGTCCATGTGGCAACAGAGGCGAAAATGATGGTAATTGGTGTGGAGAGAGGCGGGATGGTAGTTGAGAGGGTGGAGAAGGGGGAGTTTTGCCAAGAAAACAAGTACGACCGCTCCAAATGCCCGGGCTCCACCTCAATTTCGCGTGGCCTGAAGGTATCATAATCCTATGTGATGGGTGTCCAGACTCCCGCAAAGCTCCTCTGGTTTGCGGAATAACGAACACCCGAACTGGTTCGTAGACAAATGTGGGAAAACATTGAATGGCTTATGCTGTCCGGACAAATCGATCCAGACGTTTACTGGCGATTTTAAGAGTCCGTATCGGAGATGGCCTTATGCCCTATCGGATGCCCATTCTAGTAGCATGACTTTCCTGATTAAGGAATTCAGGCATCCGCACCACCTAAAAATAGTCAGGACATTTCTTTTGTAGTGGAGTGGTTACCGCAAAGGGGAGATGGAACATGAAAGCGTGCCACGGCCCCACCTGTTCGCAACCCTAGCGACTAGCTTTTCTTCTTCCTTTCTTTCTTTCTTCATTCCTCTACCCGTTCGCCACCACAACTCCAGGAATACAACCACAAACGCATTCAGCAACGGAAATAATAAATGCCAATGTTCGGATTTTAAGCATGGCAACCTGAACGTTTTTATGACAACTTTATTTGACGCGGGGTGGTAAGTTTAGTTGCCAACTAAACTTGCCACCTCGCGTCAACTAAAGTTGCCATAAAAAACATTCCGTTTGTCATGCTTAAAATCCGAACGTCCAAAATTTATGGGGGTCCTTAAGCAAACTAGCAAATCAAATTCATATTTACATTCAACCTTTCTTCTAAAGAAAAGTGAGCATTAATGGATATAAACTAATATCCACTATTTTAAGCCGAATAAATACATGTACAAAATAAAAGATGCTCTCTTCAATCCATATTAGTAGCAGAACAATAGGACAACATGTGAACACACAATGTGCATGTGCGTGCACGAGGACGTGCGTAGTGCATGGCTGGTAACAAACAGAAAGCACCCGAGGCATTTTGGCACCAATCAGCCGGCGACGAAAGCACGCGGTGCGATGATTCCAAGGCGGACGGCACACAATCTGCTCGTTGTTCGTCTCTACCCTGGTCGCGAGTGGTCTTTGTTAGGTCTTGGCATAATCTTTTGATGTCGATTTGCGCCGTGGAGTCCACCGGCCGGCAAGTGGGTGGACAAAGTGCCAAGCCGGCAAACCTGCGACAGAGACATAAAGAGCCGACGACGCGGCAGCAAGCCATCCCGTAGGTGAAGGACGAGGGGGATGGCACCACCGCGGCGCGTGTGCGTGACCGGCGGCGGCGGGTACATCGCCTCGTGGCTCGTCAAGCTGCTCCTCTCCCGGGGCTATGCCGTCCACGCCACCGTCCGCAACCCACGTACGTACGCCGCGTCCGATCTGATTCTCCGTCCTGCTCGCCTCTCCTCTCCGTCCTGCTCCCACCTCGCCGGTTGACGTCCGAATGTTTGGTTCAGGTGATTCCAAGAACGCGCATCTGATGCAGCTGGACGGGGCGGCGGAGAGCCTGCGGCTGTTCAAGGCAGACGTGCTGGACAGCGCCGCGCTCGCCGCCGCCGTCGAGGGGTGCGAGGGCGTCTTCCACGTCGCCTCCCCCGTCCCCGCGGATAAGATCGTCGATCCTGAGGCTAGTAGTACACATCTGTCGATATCATATTATCAATACCAATTCATGGTGCAGCAATAGAGAATTGTTCAACTGAATTTTGACTTTCTATTCGTCTTTTTTAACTGTCGATGCAGAGATTAATTTACCGTCTATATACGTACCTCCACTTATGTATTTATGTGATTCTTCTAAGAAGTGTGTATTTTCTAGAGTGATAGACTCCTAGGACCTACTGCTGGACGATTACAGCTTGTTATTGGAATTGTACAATCCTTTTGACTGTTTCTAATTTTGTGCTAACTTTAACCGTGCAGTCAGAAGTGATGGTGCCTGCTGTGAAGGGCACCGTAAATATTCTTGAAGTTTGTTCATCTATGAAGGTTCAGAAAGTTGTGGTGGTGTCATCCACTTCTTCTGTTCATTTTAACCCCAACTGGCCTCAGGCTAAACCCAAAGATGAGAGTTGCTGGCCCGACAAAAAAATATGCGTGGATAATGAGGTTAGTAATAATATTTAAAGTTAAGAACCAATCACAACTTACATTGTGATGTAAGTAGGCTATTACACATGAGTATATTATTATGGAATCTTTTACATAATATAATTTTGGTATTTCAATTTTCGTTGCTGATCCGTGACATGTTGATTTCTTCAGCATAAGTTGATATTACTCATAAATTACAAATTATTGCAGTGTCTGAGGACTAAGTTCGACCCTTTACAATTTCTGTTGGCAGCTCTGGTACTGTCTTGCTAAAACTGTTGCTGAAGAAACAGCCTGGGAATATGCAGAAAAGAATGGGCTAAATGTTGTTACAGTATGCCCTTGTATTGTTTTAGGCCCACAACTGCAACCCATTGTCAGTACCAGCAGCGAACTTCTCGTCTATGTTATAAAAGGTCATCTTGTTATTTTCTTTTCCTCTTGTCAATTTGTAGGAGCATCACTTATTGGACGAATATGCCATGTCTTTGGGTGGGCAAAATTCAGTAACTACTTGCCAAGCCCTCGGTATCGTAGTGCTCGAAGAATTTTGAAGGATTCAATTCTTGTAGACAGTTTATTCTTGTTTCAAATGTAGTTCTTCGATCCCCCGCAAAAAAAAATTTAGTCCTTTGAAAGGGAATAATTAGCTTGTTAAAATGAGCACTCCTATGAAAATTCCTACTGAGTGACTCATTCCAATAGAATTTTGAATGAATTCCAACATTAAAAATTCTTACAGTAAGTCGTCGAAAAGCCACTTTTCTTTTTTGGCTGCTGAAATTCTGTTAATTCATTGCAGGAGGTCCTAATGCGATGAAGGACATGCTGTTGCACATAGTCGATGTCCGTGATGTGGCAGATGCTTTGCTTCTGGTATACGAGAAACCAGAATCATCTGGGAGATATATCAGCGCACCAAATTACATTAGCACAAAAGCCATGCTGGAGTTGCTGAAGAAGACGTACCCTGACTACAATTATGTAAACTGGTGGGTATCTTCTCTTATCAAAATGGTACATTTTTTCCTGAACGGCCGTGCCTGTTTACATGGTTTGAACAGCTCTCTTCGCTTTTTGCAGCAAGGCTGAGATGGATCACAACTCTCCTATCACCCCAATCTCGTCGGCAAAGCTGAGGAATCTGGGCTGGAAGCCAAGGGAATTGGAGGAGACGCTCCTGGATAGCATCGAATACTACCGGAAGACGGGAATTCTGCAGGATGGCGAGGGAGAGGGACACGCTTGCCGCTTACCTGATATCTTCCGGATGTTTCATGCCTCCGAGGAATGATATGCCATTCTGCATGTGATGTTGCTGAATATCTAATGACATTATATTGTAATGACAAAGCTATCACTATCAATCTTCAAGGTTATGCTTGGCCTCCTCCGTCGATCTCCTATCCAACCGTCTACACTGCACCATACAGCTTGGTACCAGGGTGATGTCGTGGTCAACGTTGATCTCCGATCAGACGGCTCCTATTCTCTCTTGGGTGCTGTTTGAAATCCGGCAACGGGTACTGTTTACTTTATGCTTTTAGCTTAATTATGATTACCTGTAGTAGTGCCTGTAAAAGCCATAGATCGGGGCGATAATCCAGAAACTATTTGTACTGGGTTAACACCTAGGTGTCGTTTCCTGGCAGACCTCTTATATGCAACTCTGTGTGCGGCAAGATGAAGGCCCTAGAAATCGAGTGCATAAATCACATGTTTCACTGTCTCGAATTTCATTTATGTTCGACCCCCCTTCCCAACCCCAAATACAAGAGTTAGACCATATAAGCGAAGCCCTGTCACCACAGCTGTGAACTACTCGCCGGAATCGCTCACGCTCGCCATGGATTGGTATGAATCGAGCTAATAATTTGAATTCGGCAGAGGAAAGCCACCCAACCTCCGCACCTCTATCCGTTACAAGCCACCGGCCTCAGCCGTCCAAATCCTAGCCACCCCCTCTCGAGGGAGAGAGACGTCTATTTAACGTTACACCCGATCAACGGGCCCAGTTCGGGCCTGCAGGCCACTGGGGAAGGTTCTTGGGCCGCGAAGACTTGGGCCGTAGCATGGGTTCTGCATCTGGCTTCCTGTTGCCGGCAACGCCTTGATTTGCTACAGCGCTCTCCTGCGTGTCTTCAGTGTCGGTGCTTGCAGGGTTGCTGACACCCCCCCTCCGTTGAGAAACGGCTTGACCCCAAGCCGGAGCACGGGGAAATTGTTGCTTGAGTGATTCCAGGTCCTCCCATGTCGCAGCTTCAGGAGTAGAATCGCTCCACAGGATCAACCCTTGTGCGACGGTGCGCTTGCCCTTCTGGTGCACACGCCTCTGAAGCACACTGACAAGAATCTGCAAATGAGAGTTAACAGAGGGTAACGTGCTGGATATAGGACAGGTCGGTGCAACCACTTTCTTCAACTGCGAGACATGGAAAACTGGGTGTATCCTGTTGCCCTCCGGAAGTTCTAGCTTGTAAGCCACCTCCCCAATTCTGCCCACTATTGTGTAAGGACCATAGTATTTGTAAGCTAACTTATGATTTGCTCGGTGCACCACGGAAGACTGGACATAAGGCTGCAACTTAAGGAAAACCAGCTCGCCCACATCAAAAGTTCTCTCAGTCCTGTGTTTATCTGCCAACTGTTTCATTCTCTGTTGAGCTCGTAGCAAGTGTTGTCTGACAGACTCAACTACAACCTGTCGATCTTGCAACCATTGTTGAATGTCCAAAGGAGGAATTGTGTCTGATGGAGAAATACCAAAATACCTGGGAGGTTGTCCATACAAAACTTCAAATGGTGATTTCCCCACAGCAGAATGCCAATTGGTGTTGTACCAAAACTCACAGAGCGACAACCATTTACTCCATTTAGTAGAGTGAGAACTGATGAAACTCCGCAAATAGCACTCCACCTGCTGGTTAACTCGCTCAGTCTGTCCATCAGTAGCCGGATGATAAGCCGAGCTCATATTCAGATGAGTGCCAGTTCTGTTAATAAGAGTCTGCCAGAAGTTGCTGGTAAAAACAGGATCCCTGTCAGATACAATGAGTTCGGGCATACCATGTAACTTGTAAACATTATCCAGGAAAATCTCTGCAACTTTTTGAGCAGTAAATGGGTGTCGCAGAGCCATGAAATGACCATATTTGGTGAATTTGTCAATAACCAACAGAATGCAATCAAACTGGCAGGAAACTGGCAACCCAGTGATGAAATCCATAGTAACAGTTTCCCAGGCTTGTTTAGGAACATGCAATGGAGAAAGAAGGCCTGGATAATGTACTCGTTCAGCTTTAGCTTGTTGACAAACCACACAGGATTGCACTTTGTTTTTGATAAAAGCTTTCATGCTAGCCCAACGAAACAGGGAGTGGATTCTGTTGTAAGTTACTGGGAACCCTGAATGTCCTCCTACAGGACTGTCATGAAACGCAGAAAAGATCTTATGCTGCAGCTCCAGGTTGTTACCAATCCAAATACAACCTTTATACCTCAAGAGACCATGCACAAGTTGATAGTTAGGTTTAGCAGCTGGGTCCATAGACATTTGCTGCAAAATTTCAGTAATCTTATCATCATGAGCATAATTGTTAACAATTTCCTCCAGCCACACTGGTTGAGCTCTGGATATGTGGAAAACTTGAGGGTGTGGTTTCCTAGAAAGTGCATCAGCTGTAGTGTTGTCAACTCCCTTCTTGTAAACAATTTGATAGTTCATTCCCATTAGTTTTGTGAGAGCTTTCTGTTGCCAGATAGTGTGTAACTTCTGATTTTGCAAGTGTATCAGACTTCTTTGATCAGTTTTAATAGTAAACTGCTGCATTTGAAGATAAGCCCTCCATTGTTCCACAACTAATAGGATAGCCATATACTCCTTCTCATATACTGACAGTGCTCTGTTTTTAGGGCCAAGAGCTTTGCTTACATAAGCCAGTGGATGTCCTTCTTGCATTAAAACAGCTCCTATTCCAGTGTCACACGCATCTGTTTCAATCACAAAGGGCTTATCAAACTGTGGCAATGCCAGGACTGGTGCTTCCACTAGGGCTTGCTTGAGTGTATTGAAAGCTAGATCAGTAACAGAAGTCCACAAAAAAGTGTTGGGGAACGTAGTAATTTCAAAAAAATCCTACGCACATGCAAGATCATGGTGATGGCATAGCAACGAGAGGGGAGAGTGTTCGTCCACGTACCCTCGTAGACCGTAAGCGGAAGCGTTAGCACAACGCGGTTGATGTAGTCGTACGTCTTCACGATCCGACCGATCCAAGCACCGAACGTACGGGGCCTCCGAGTTCAGCACACGTTCAGCTCGATGACGATCTCCGGCCTCCGATCCAGCCGAGCTCCGGAGATGAGTTCCGTCAGCACGACGGTGTGGTGACGATAATGATGTTCTACCGGCGCAGGGCTTCGCCTAAACTCCGCGACGATATGATCGAGGTGGAATATGGTGGAGGGGGGCACCGCACACGGCTAAGGAACGATCCGTAGATCAACTTGTGTGTCATGGGGTGCCCCCTGCCCCTGTATATAAAGGAGCAAGGGAGGAGGAGGCTGGCCCTAGGAGGAGGGCGCGCCAAGGGGAGTCCTACTCCCACCGGGAGTAGGATTCCTTCTTTCCTAGTCCAACTAGGAGAAGGGGGGAAAGAAGGGAAGTAGAGAAGGAAGGGAGAGGGGGGCCGCGCCCCAAACCCTTTGTCCAATTCGGACTGGGCTTGGGAGGAGCGCGCGCCACCTCCTGGCTCCTTCCCACTAAAGCCCATTAAGGCCCAATACTTTTCCCCGTATTCCCGTAACTCCCCGGTACTCCGAAAAATACCCGAATCACTCAAAACCTTTCCGAACTCCGAATATAGTCGTCCAATATATCAATCTTTACGTCTCGACCATTTCGAGACTCCTCGTCATGTCCCCGATCTCATCCAGGACTCCGAACTCCTTCGGTACATCAAAACTCATAAACTCATAATATAATTGTCATCGAAACCTTAAGCGTGGGGACCCTACGGGTTCAAGAACAATGTAGACATGACCTAGAACTATTCTCGGTCAATAACCAATAGCGGAACCTGGATGCTCATATTGGCTCTCACATATTCTACGAAGATCTTTATCGGTCAAACCGCATAACAACATACGTTGTTCCCTTTGTCATCGGTATGTTACTTGCCCGAGATTCGATCGTCGGTATCCAATACCTAGTTCAATCTCATTACCGGCAAGTCTCTTTACTCGTTCCGTAATGCATCATTCCGTAACTAACTCATTAGCTACATTGCTTGCAAGGCTTATAGTGATGTGCATTACCGAGAGGGCCCAGAGATACCTCTCCGACAATCGGAGTGACAAAACCTAATCTCGAAATACGTCAACCCAACATGTACCTTTGGAGACACCTGTAGAGCACCTTTATAATCACCCAGTTACGTTGTGACGTTTGGTAGCACACAAAGTGTTCCTCCGGTAAACGGGAGTTGCATAATCTCATAGTTGTAGGAACATTGTATAAGTCATAAAGAAAGCAATAGCAACATACTAAACGATCAAGTGCTAGGCTAACGGAATGGGTCAAGTCAATCACATCATTCTCCTAATCTTTTGTCCATGGCTAGGAAACATAACCATCTTTGATAAACGAGCTAGTCAAGTAGAGGCATACTAGTGACACTATATTTGTCTATGTATTCACACATGTATTATGTTTCCGGTTAATACAATTCTAGCATGAATAATAAACATTTATCATGATATGAGGAAATAAATAATAACTTTATTATTGCCTCTAGGGCATATTTCCTTCAGTCTCCCACTTGTACTAGAGTCAATAATCTAGTTCACATCGCCATGTGATTTAACACCAATATTCATATATGTATATGATTAACACCCATATTTCACATCGTCATGTGATCAACACCCAAAGGGTTTACTAGAGTCAATAATCTAGTTCACATCGCTTATGTGATTAACACCCAAAGAGTACTAAGGTGTGATCATGTTTTGCTCGTGAGAGAATTTTAGTCAACGGGTCTGTCACATTCAGAGCCGTATGTATTTTGCAAATATTCTATGTCCACAATGCTCTGCACGGTGCTACTCTAGCTAATTGCTCCCACTTTCAATATGTATCCAGATTGAGACTTAGAGTCATCTGGATCAGTGTAAAAGTTTGCACTGATGTAACTTTTACAACAAACTCTTTTATCACCTCCATAATCGAGAAACATCTCCTTAGTCCTTACTAAGGATATTCTTGACCGTTGTCCAATGATCTACTATTAGATCAAAATTGTATTCCCTTGCCAAACTCAGAGCAAGGTATACAATATGTCTGGTTCACAGGATAGCATACTTTATAGAACCTATGACTGAGGCATAGGGAATGACTTTTCATTCTTTTTCTATTTTCTGCCGTGGTCGGGATTTGAGTCTTACTCAATTTCATACCTTTGCAACACAGGCAAGAACTCTTTCTTTGACTGTTCCATTTTGAACTACTTCAAAATCTTGACAAGGTTTATATTCATTGAAAAAAACTTATCAAGCGTCTTGATCTATCTCAATAGATCTTGATGCTCAATATGTAAGTAGCTTTACTGAAGTCTTTCTTTTAAAGAACTTCTTTCAAACACTCCTTTATGCTTTGCAGAATAATTCTACATTATTTCCGATCAACAATATGTCATTCACATATACTTATCAGAAAGGCTGTAGTGCTCCCACTCACTTTCTTGTAAATACAGGCTTCACCGTAAGTCTGTACAAAACTATATGCTTTGATCAACTCATCAAAGCATATATTCCAACTCTAAGATGCTTGCACCAGTCCATAGATGGATCGCTGGAGCATGCACATTTTGTTAGTACCTTTAGGATTGACAAAACCTTCTGGTTGCATCATATACAACTCTTCTTTAATAAATTCATTAAGGAATGCAGTTTTGACATCCATTTGCCAGATTTCATAAAATGTGGCAATTGCTAACATGATTCGGACAGACTTAAGCATCGCTACAGTTGGGAAAATCTCATTGTAGTCAACACCTTGAACTTGTCAAAAAACCTTTTTGCGACAAGTCGAGCGTTGTAGATACTAACACTACTATCAACGTCCGTCTTCCTCTTGAAGATCCATTTATACAATATGGCTTGCCGATCATCGGGAAACTCCACCAAAGTCCACACTTTGTTCTCATACATGGATCCCATCTCAGATTTCATGGCCTTAAGCCATTTTGCGGAATCTGGGCTCATCATCGCTTCCTCATAGTTCGTAGGTTCATCAAGGTCTAGTAACATGACTTCCAGAACAGGATTACCGTACCACTCTGGTGTGGACCATACTCTAGAAGACCTACGAGGTTCTGTAGTAACTTGATCAGAAGTTTCATGATCATCATCATTAGCTTCCTCACTAATTGGTGTAGGAATCACTGGAACTGATTTCGTGATGAACTACTTTCCAATTCGGGAGAAGGTACAAATTACCTTATCAAGCTCTACTTTCCTCCCACTCACTTCTTTCGAGAGAAACCCCTTCTCTAGAAAGGATCCATTCTTAGCAATGAATGATTTGCCTTTGGATCTGTGATAGAAGGTGTACCCAATAGTTACCTTTGGGTATTCTATGAAGACACACTTCTCCGATTTGGGTTTGAGCTTATCAGGATGAAACTTTTTCACATAAGCATTGTAGCCCCAAACTTTAAGAAACGGCAACTTGGGTTTCTTGCTAAACCACAGTTCATATGGTGTCGTCTCAACGGATTTAGATGGTTCCCCATTAAACGTGAATGTAGTTGTCTCTAATGCATAACCCCAAAACGATAGTGGTAAACCGATAAGAGACATCATAGATCGCACCATATCTAGTAAAGTACGATTACGATGTTCGGACACACCATTCCATTGTGGTGTTCCAGGTGGCGTGAGCTGTGAAACTATTCCACATTGTTTTAATTGAAGACCAAACTCGTAACTTAAATATTCGTCTTCGCGATCAGATCGCAGAAACTTTATTTTCTTGTTACGATGATTTTTCTACTTCACTCTGAAATTCTTTGAACCTTTCTACTATTTCAGACTTATGTTTCATCAAGTAGATATACCCATATCTGCTCAAATCATCTTGTGAAGGTCAGAAAATAACGATACTTGCCACGAGCATCAACACTCATTGGATCACATACATCGGTATGTATTATTTCCAATAAGTCAGTAGCTTGTTCCATTGTTCCGGAGAACGGAGTTTTAGTCATCTTGCCCAAAAGGCACGGTTCGCAAGCATCAAATGATTCATAACCAAGTGATCCAAAAATCCATCTTTATGAAGTTTCTTCATGCGCGTTACACCGATATGACCCAAACGGCAGTGCCACAAACAAGTTGCACTATCATTATTAACTTTGCATCTTTTTGCATCAATATTATGAATATGTGTATCATTACGATCGAGATCCAACAAACTATTTTCATTGGGTGTATGACCATCGAAGGTTTTATTCATCTAAATAGAACAACAGTTATTCTCTAACTTTAAATGAATAACCGTTTTGCAAAAAAACATGATCAAATCATATTCATGCTCAACGCAAATGCCAAATAACATTTATTTAGGTTCAACACTTATCTCGAAAGTATAGGGAGTGTGCGATGATGATCATATCAATCTTGGAACCACTTTCAACACACATCGTCACTTCACCCTGAACTAGTTTCTGTTTATTCTGTAACTCCTGTTTCGAGTTACCAATCTTTAGCAACCGAACAAGTATCAGATACTCAGGGGCTACTATAAACACTAGCAAGGCACACATCAATAACCTGTATATCATATATACCCTTGTTCACTTTGCCATCCTTCTTATCCACCAAATATTCAGGGCATTTCCGCTTCCAGTGACTATTTCCTTTGCAGTGTAAGCACTCAGTTTGAGGCTATGGTCCAGCTTTGGGCTTCTTCGCAGGAGTGACAACTTGCTTGTCTTTCCACTTGAAGTTCCCTTTCTTTCCCTTTGCCCTTCTCTTGAAACTAGAGGTCTTGTCAATCATCAACACTTGATGCTCTTTCTTGATTTCTACCTTCATCGATTTCAACATCATGAAGAGCTCAGGAATCGTTTTTGTCATCCCTTGCATACTATAGTTCATCACGAAGTTCTAGTAACTTAGTGATGGTGACTAGAGAATTCTGTCAATCACTATCTTATCAGGAAGATTAACTCCCACTTGATTCAAGCGATTGAAGTACCCAGACAATCTGAGCACATGCTCACTAGTTGAGCGATTCTCCTCCATCTTTTAGCTATAGAACTTGTTGGAGACTTCATATCTTTCAACTCGGGTATTTGCTGGAAATATTAACTTCAACTCCTGAAACATCTCATATGGTCCATGATGTTCAAAACATCTTTGAAGTCCCGATTCTAAGCCATAAAGCATGGTGCACAAAACTATCAAGTAGTCATCATATTGAGCTAGCCAAACGTTGATAACGTCTGCATCTGCTCCTGCAATAGGTTTGTCACCTAGCGGTGCATTAAGGACATAATTCTTCTGTGCAGCAATGAGGATAAACCTCAGATCGCGGATCCAGTCCGCATCATTGCTACTAACATTTTTCAACACAATTTTCTCTAGGAACATATCAAAATAAACATATGAAAGCAACAACGCAAGCTATTGATCTTACAACATAATTTGCAAAATACTACCAGGACTAAGTTCATGATAAATTTAAGTTCAATTAATCATATTACTTAAGAACTCCCACTTAGACAGACATCTCTCTAGTCATCTAAGTGATCAGTGATCCAAATCAACTAAACCATAACCGATCATCACGTGAGATGGAGTAGTTTCCAATGGTGAACATCACTATGTTGATCATATCTACTATATGATTCACGCTCGACCTTTCGGTCTCCGTGCTCCGAGGCCATATCTGCATATGCTAGGCTCGTCAAGTTTAACCTGAGTATTCCGCGTGTGCAAAACTGGCTTGCACCCGTTGTAGGACGTAGAGCTTATCACACCCGATCATCACGTGGTGTCTGGGCACGACGAACTTTGGCAACGGTGCATACTAAGGGAGAACACTTCTTGATAATTAGTGAGAGATCATCTTAAAATGCTACCGTCAATCAAAGCAAGAATAAGATGTATAATAGATAAACATCATATGCAATCAAAATATGTGACATGATATGGCCATGATCATCTTGCACCTTTGATCTCCATCTCCAAAGTACTGTCATGATCTCTATCGTCACCGGCACGACACCATGATCTTCATCATCTTGATCTATATCAATGTGTCATCACATGGTTGTCTCACCAACTATTGCTCTTGCAACTATTGCTATCGTATAGCGATAAAGTAAAGCAATTATTTGGCACTTGCATCTTATGCAACAAAGAGACTTCCATAGGGCTTCTGCCAGTTGCCGATAACTTCAACAAAACATGATCATCTCATACAACAACTTATATCTTATCACGTCTTGACCATATCACATCACAACATGCCCTGCAAAAACAAGTTAGACGTCCTCTACTTTGTTGTTGCAAATTTTACGCGGCTGCTACGGGCTGAGCAAGAGCCGTTCTTACCTACGCATCAAAACCACAACGATAGTTCGTCAAGTTAGTGCTGTTTTAACCTTCGCAAGGACCGGGCGTAGCACACTCGGTTCAACTAAAGTGAGAGAGACAGACACCCGCCAGCGACCTTTAAGCACGAGTGCTCATAACGGTGAAACCAGTCTCGCGTAAGCGTACGCGTAATGTCGGTCCGGGCCGCTTCATCTCACAATACCGCCGAACCAAAGTATGACATGCTGGTAAGCAGTATGACTTGTATCGCCCACAACTCACTTGTGTTCTACTCGTGCATATAACATCAACGCATAAAAGCTGGCTCTGATACCACTGTTGGGGAACGTAGTAATTTCAAAAAATTTCCTACGCACATGCAAGATCATGGTGATGGCATAGCAACGAGAGGGGAGAGTGTTCGTCCACGTACCCTCGTAGACCGTAAGCGGAAGCGTTAGCACAACGCGGTTGATGTAGTCGTACGTCTTCATGATCCGACCGATCGAAACACCGAACGTACGGGGCCTCCGAGTTCAGCACACGTTCAGCTCGATGACGATCTCCGGCCTCCGATCCAGCCGAGCTCCGGAGATGAGTTCTGTCAGCACGACGGCGTGGTGACGATGATGATGTTCTACCGGCGCAGGGCTTCGTCTAAACTCCGCGACGATATGACCGAGGTGGAATATGGTGGTGGGGTGCACCGCACACGGCTAAGGAACGATCCGTAGATCAACTTGTGTGTCATGGGGTGCCCCCCTGCCCCCGTATATAAAGGAGCAAGGGAGGAGGAGGCCGGCCCTAGGAGGAGGGCGTGCCAAGGGGAGTCCTACTCCCACCGGGAGTAGGATTCCTTCTTTCCTAGTCCAACTAGGAGAAGGGGGGAAAGAAGGGAAGTAGAGAAGGAAGGAAGAGGGGGGCCGCGCCCCAAACCCTTTGTCCAATTCGGACTGGGCTTGGGAGGGGCGCGCGCCACCTCCTGGCTCCTTCCCACTAAAGCCCATTAAGGCCCAATACTCTTCCCCGTATTCCCGTAACTCCCCGGTACTCCGAAAAATACCCGAATCACTCGGAACCTTTCCGAACTCCGAATATAGTCGTCCAATATATCAATCTTTACGTCTCGACCATTTTGAGACTCCTCGTCATGTCCCCGATCTCATCCAGGACTCCGAACTCCTTCGGTACATCAAAACTCATAAACTCATAATATAATTGTCATCGAAACCTTAAGCGTGCGGACCCTACGGGTTCGAGAACAATGTAGACATGACCTAGAACTATTCTCGGTCAATAACCAATAGCGGAACCTGGATGCTCATATTGGCTCCCACATATTCTATGAAGATCTTTATCGGTCAAACCGCATAACAACATACGTTGTTCCCTTTGTCATCGGTATGTTACTTGCCCGAGATTCGATCGTCGGTATCCAATACCTAGTTCAATCTCGTTACCGGCAAGTCTCTTTACTTGTTCCGTAATGCATCATTTCATAACTAACTCATTAGCTACATTGCTTGCAAGGCTTATAGTGATGTGCATTACCGAGAGGGCCCAGAGATACCTCTCCGACAATCGGAGTGACAAAACCTAATCTCGAAATACGCCAACCCAACATGTACCTTTGGAGACACCTGTAGAGCACCTTTATAATCACCCAGTTACGTTGTGACGTTTGGTAGCACACAAAGTGTTCCTCCGGTAAATGGGAGTTGCATAATCTCATAGTTGTAGGAACATTGTATAAGTCATGAAGAAAGCAATAGAAACATACTAAACGATCAAGTGCTAGGCTAACGGAATGGGTCAAGTCAATCACATCATTCTCCTAATGATGTGATCCCGTTTAATCAAATGACAACTCTTTTGTCCATGGCTAGGAAACATAACCATCTTTGATAAACGAGCTAGTCAAGTAGAGGCATACTAGTGACACTATGTTTGTCTATGTATTCACACATGTATTATGTTTCCGGTTAATACAATTCTAGCATGAATAATAAACATTTACCATGATATGAGGAAATAAATAATAACTTTATTATTGCCTCTAGGGCATATTTCCTTCAAAAAGGAACCCCCTTCTTTAACAGATCTGTCAGGGGCCTACTAATAATGCCATACTATTTGATGAACTTCCTGTAATATCCACTGAGCCCTAAGAATCCTCTGACCTCCTTGACATTGCTGGGAGTAGGCCAGTTCTGTACTGTTTCTACCTTGCTAGGATCTGTTGAAACTCCCTCAGCACTAATGGTGTGACCCAGATAATTAATCTGTTGTTGGGCAAAAGCACATTTAGTGAGTTTAACCTTCCACTGATCAGCTCTCAAAAGATAGAGTACCTCTCTGACATGTTTTAAGTGCTCTATGTATGTTTTGCTGAAAACCATTATATCATCAAAGAAACAGAGAGTGGTTTTCCTATTAGTAGGAGTGAGTGTAGTATTCATGCCCCCCCTGGAAAGTGCCAGGTCCTCCAGCAAGCCCCATGGTCAACACAGTGAATTCATAATGACCGTCATGGGTTTGGAAAGCAGTTTTGTATTCCTCTCCTGGAGCTAGTCGGATCTGATGATAACCTGCTTTTAAATCCAGTTTAGTAAACCAAGCAGCTCCTGACAACTCATCCAGCAATTCATCAATAACTGGCAGAGGAAACTTGCCCTTGAGAGTGATGGCATTTAACATTCTGTAATCAATCACCAATCTCCACTCTCCACCTTTTTTCTTAACTAGTAGTATTGGAGAGGAAAATGGACTGTTGCTAGGCCTGATTATCCCAGCCTTGAGCATTTCTTTAATTTGTTTCTCCAGCTCATCCTTGAGTTGTGGCACAATTCTATAAGGTCTCATGGATATAGGCCTTTGTTGGGAACGTAGTAATTTCAAAAAAATTCCTACGCACACGCAAGATCATGGTGATGGCATAGCAACGAGATGGGAGAGTATTGTCCACGTACCCTCGTAGACCATAAGCGGAAGCATTATGACAACGCGGTTGATGTAGTCGTACGTCTTCACGATCCGACCGATCCAAGTACCGAATGTACGGCACCTCCGAGTTCAGCACACGTTCAGCTCGATGACGATCCCCGGGCTCCGATCCAGCAAAGCGTCGGGGATGAGTTCTGTCAGCACGACGGCGTGGTGATGATGATGTTCTACCGGCGCGGGGCTTCGCCTAAACTCCGCGACGATATGACTGAGGTGGAATATGGTGGAGGGGGCACCGCACACGGCTAAGGAACGATCCGTAGATCAACTTGTGTTGTTGTGCCTAGAGGTGCCCCCCTGCCCCCGTATATAAAGGAGCTAGGGGGAGGGGTTCGGCCAGCCAGGAGGGGCGCGCCAGGAGGAGTCCTCCTCCCACCGGGAGTAGGACTCCCCCCTTCCTTGTTGGAGTAGGAGAGAAGGAAAGAGGTGGAGAGGAGAAAGGAAAAGGGGGCTGCACCCCTTGTCCAATTCGGACCAGAGGGGGGCTGGGCCCCTCCTTCCTTTTGGCCTCTATCCTCTATTCCCGTATGGCCCAATAAGGCCCATATACTCCCCGGCGAATTCCCGTAACTTTCCGGTACTCCGAAAAATACCCGAATGACTCGGAACCTTTCCGAACTCCGAATATAGTCGTCCAATATATCGATCTTTACGTCTTGACCATTTCGAGACTCCTCGTCATGTCCCCGATCTCATCCGGGACTCCGAACTCCTTCGGTACATCAAAACTCATAAACTCATAATATAACTGTCATCGAAACCTTAAGCGTGCGGACCCTACGGGTTCGAAAACTATGTAGACATGACCTAGAACTATTCTTGGTCAATAACCAATAGCGGAACCTGGATGCCCATATTGGCTCCTACATATTCTATGAAGATCTTTATCGGTCAAACCGCATAACAACATACTTGTTCCCTTTGTCATCGGTATGTTACTTGCCCGAGATTCGATCGTCGGTATCCAATACCTAGTTCAATCTCGTTACCGGCAAGTCTCTTTACTCGTTACGTAATGCATCATTCCGTAACTAACTCATTAGTCACATTGCTTGCAAGGCTTATAGTGATGTGCATTACCGAGAGGGCCCAGAGATACCTCTCCGACAATCGGAGTGACAAAACCTAATCTCGAAATACGCCAACCCAACATGTACCTTTGGAGACACCTGTAGTACTCCTTTATAATCACCCAGTTACGTTGTGACGTTTGGTAGCACCCAAAGTGTTCCTCCGGTAAACGGGAGTTGCATAATCTCATAGTTACAGGAACATGTATAAGTCATGAAGAAAGCAATAGCAACATACTAAACGATCAAGTGCTAGGCTAACGGAATGGGTCAAGTCAATCACATCATTCTCCTAATGATGTGATCCCGTTAATCAAATGACAACTCTTTTGTCCATGGCTAGGAAACATAACCATCTTTGATAAACGAGCTAGTCAAGTAGAGGCATACTAGTGACACTATGTTTGTCTATGTATTCACACATGTATGATGTTTCCGGTTAATACAATTCTAGCATGAATAATAAACATTTATCATGAAATAAGGAAATAAATAATAACTTTATTATTGCCTCTAGGGCATATTTCCTTCAGTCTCCCACTTGCACTAGAGTCAATAATCTAGTTCACATCGCCATGTGATTTAACACCAATATTCATATCTGTATATGATTAACACCCATAGTTCACATCGTCATGTGACCAACACCCAAAGGGTCTACTAGAGTCAATAATCTAGTTCACATCGCTATGTGATAAACACCCAAAGTGTACTAAGGTGTTATCATGTTTTGCTCGTGAGAGAAGCTTAGTCAACGGGTCTGTCATATTCAGAGCCATATGTATTTTGCAAATATTCTATGTCCACAATGCTCTGCACGGAGCTACTCTAGCTAATTGCTCCCACTTTCAATATGTATCCATATTGAGACTTAGAGTCATCTGGATTCGTGTAAAAGCTTGCATCGTTGTAACTTTTTACGACGGGCTCTATTATCACCTCCATAATCGAGAAACATGTCCTTAGTCCTCACTAAGGATATTCTTGACCGCTGTCCAGTGATCTACTCTTAGATCAAAATTGTATTCCTTTGTCAAACTCAGAGCAAGGTATACAATAGGTCTGGTTCACAGCATAGCATACTTTATAGAACCTATGACTGAGGCATAGGGAATGACTTTTCATTCTCTTTTTATTTTCTGCCATGGTCGGGTCTTGAGTCTTACTCAACTTCACACCTTTGCATCACAGGCAAGAACTCCTTCTTTGATTGTTCCATTTTAAACTGTTTCAAAAATTTATCAAGGTATGTACTCATTTAAAAAAAATCTTATCAAGCGTCTTGATCTATCTATATAGATCTTGATGCTCAATGTGTAAGCAGCTTCACCGAGGTCTTGCTTTGAAAAACTCCTTTCAAAACACTCCTTTATGCTTTGCAGAATAATTCTACATTATTTCCGATCAACAATATGTCATTCACATATACTTATCAGAAATAATGTAGTGCTCCCACTCACTTTCTTGTAAATACAGGCTTCTCCAAAAGTCTGTATAAAATCATATGCTTTGATCAACTCATCAAAACGTATATTCCAACTCCGAGATGCTTGCACCAGTCCATAGATGGATCGCTGGAGCTTGCACACTTTGTTAACATCTTTAGGATTGACAAAACCTTCTGGTTGCATCATATACAACTCTTCTTTAATAAATCCATTAAAGAATGCAGTTTTGACATCCTTTTGCCAGATTTCATAAAATGTGACAATTGCTAACATGATTCGGACAGACTTTAAGCATCGATACGAGTGAGAAAAAACTCATCGTAGTCAACATCTTGAACTTTGTCAAAAACCTTTTTCGACAAATCTAGCTTTGTAGATAGTAACACTACTATCAACGTCTGTCTTCCTCTTGAAGATCCATTTATTTTCTATGGCTTGCCGATCATCGGGCAAGTCAATCAAAGTCCACACTTTGGTCTCATGTATGGATCCCATCTCAGATTTCATGGCCTCAAACGATTTCACGGAATCTGGGCTCATCATCGCTTCCTCATAGTTCGTAGGTTTATCATGGCCTAGTAACATGACTTCCAGAATAGGATTACCATACCACACTGGCGCGGACCGTACTCTGGAATACCTACGAGGTTTTGTAGTAACTTGATTTGAAGTTTCATGGTCATCATCATTAGCTTCCTCGCTAATCGGTGTAGCAATCACTGGAACTGATTTCTGTGATGAACAACTTTCCAATTTGGGAGAAGGTACAATTACCTCATCAAGTTCTACTTTCCTCCCACTCACTTCTTTCGAGAGAAACTCCTTCTCTAGAAAGGATCCATTCTTAGCAATGAATGTTTTGCCTTCGGATCTATGATAGAAGGTGTACCCAACAGTTTCCTTTCGGTATGAAGATGCACTTTTCCGATTTGGGTTCGAGCTTATTAGGTTGAAAACCTTTTTAATATAAGCATTGTAACTCCAAACTTTTAAGAAACGACAGCTTAGGTTTACTGCTAAACCATAGTTCATACGGTGTCGTCTCAACGGATTTAGATGGTGCCCTATTTAAACGTGAATGCAGCTGTCTCTAATGCATAATCCCAAAACGATAGTGGTAAATCAGTAAGAGACATCATAGATCGCACCATATCCAATAAAGTGCGGTTACGACGTTCGGACACACCATAACGTTGTGGTGTTCCAGGTGGCGTGAGCTGTGAAACTATTCCACATTGTTTTAATTGAAGACCAAACTCGTAACTCAAATATTCGTCTCCGCGATTAGATCGCAGAAAACTTTATTTTCTTGTTACGATGATTTTTCCACTTCACTCTGAAATTCTTTGAACCTTTCTACTATTTCAGACTTATGTTTCATCAAGTAGATATACCCATATCTGCTCAAATCATCTTGTGAAGGTCAGAAAATAACGATACTTGCCACGAGCATCAACACTCATTGGATCGCATACATCGGTATGTATTATTTCCAATAAGTCAGTAGCTTGTTCCATTGTTCCGGAGATTTAGTCATCTTGCCCAAAAGGCACGGTTCGCAAGCATCAAATGATTCATAACCAAGTGATTCCGAAAATCCATCTTTATGGAGTTTCTTCATGCGCTTTACACCGATATGACCCAAACGGCAGTGCCACAAATAAGTTGCACTATCATTATTAACTTTGCATCTTTTGGCATCAATATTATGAATATGTGTATCACTACGATCGAGATCCAACAAACTATTTTCATTGGGTGTATGACCATTAAAGGTTTTATTCATGTAAACAGAACAACAATTATTCTCTGACTTTAAATGAATAACCGTATTGCAATAAACATGATCAAATCATATTCATGCTCAACGCAAACGCTAAATAACATTTATTTAGGTTTAACACTTATCCCGAAAGTTTAGGGAGTGTGCGATGATGATCATATCAATCTTGGAACTATTTCCAACACTCATCGTCACTTCCCCTTCAACTAGTCTCTGTTTATTCTATAACTCCTATTTCGAGTTACTAATCTTAGCAACCGAACAAGTATCAAATACTCAGGGGCTACTATAAACACTAGTAAGGCACATATCAAGAACCTGTATATCAAATATACCTTTGTTCACTTTGCCATCCTTCTTATCCACCAAATGTTCAGGGCATTTCCGCTTCCAGTGACCATTTCCTTTGCAGTGTAAGCACTCAGTTTCAGGCTATGGTCCAGCTTTGGGCTTCTTCGCAGGAGTGACAACTTGCTTGTCTTTCCACTTGAAGTTCCCTTTCTTTCCCTTTGCCCTTTTCTTGAAACTAGTGGTCTTGTCAATCATCAACACTTGATGCTCTTTCTTGATTTCTACCTTCGTCGATTTCAATATCACGAAGAGCTCGGGAATCGTTTTCGTCATCCCTTGCATACTATAGTTCATCACGAAGTTCTAGTAACTTAGTGATGGTGACTAGAGAATTCTGTCAATCACTATCTTATCTGGAAGATTAACTCCCACTTGATTCAAGCGATTGAAGTACCCAGACAATCTGAGCACATGCTCACTAGTTGAGCGATTCTCCTCCATCTTTTAGCTATAGAACTTGTTGGAGACTTCATATCTCTCAACTCGGGTATTTGCTTGAAATATTAACTTCAATTCCTGGAACATCTCATATGGTCCATGACGTTCAAAACGTCTTTGAAGTCCCGATTCTAAGCCGTTAAGCATGGTGCACTAAACTATCAAGTAGTCATCATATTGTGCTAGCTAAACGTTTCATAACGTCTGCATCTGCTTCCTGCAATAGGTCTGTCACCTAGCGGTGCATCAAGGACATAATTCTTCTGTGCAGCAATGAGGATAAACCTCAGATCACGGATCCAATCCGCATCATTGCTACTAACATTTTTCAACACAATTTTCTCTAGGAACATATCAAAATAAACATATGAAAGCAACAACGCGAGCTATTGATGTACAACATAATATGCAAAATACTACCAGGATTAAGTTCATGATAAATTTAAGTTCAATTAATCATATTACTTAAGAACTCCCACTTAGATAGACATCCCTCTAATCCTCTAAGTGATTACGTGATCCATATCAACTAAGCCATGTCCGATCGTCACGTGAGATGGAGTAGTTTCAATGGTGAACATCACTATGTTGATCATATCTACTATATGATTCACGTTCGACCTTTCGGTCTCCGTGTTCCGAGGCCATATCTGTATATGCTAGGCTCATCAAGTTTAACCTGAGTATTACGCGTGTGCAACTGTTTTGCACCCGTTGTATTTGAACGTAGAGCCTATCACATCCGATCATCACGTGGTGCCTCAGCATGAAGAACTTTTGCAACGGTGCATACTCAGGGAGAACACTTCTTGATAATTAGTGAGAGATCATCTTAAAATGCTACCGTCAATCAAAGCAAGATAAGATGCATAAAGGATAAACATCACATGCAATCAATATAAGTGATATGATATGGCCATCATCATCTTGTGCTTGTGATCTCCATCTTCAAAGCACCATCGTGATCATCATCGTCACCGGCGCGACACCTTTATCTCCATCGTAGCATCATTGTCGTTACACCATCTATTGCTTCTACGACTATCGCTACCGCTTAGTGATAAAGTAAAGCAATTACAGGGCGTTTGCATTTCATACAATAAAGCGACAACCATATGGCTCCTGCCAGTTGCCGATAACTTCGGTTACAAAACATGATCATCTCATACAATAAAATATAGCATCACATCTTGACCATATCACATCACAACATGCCCTGCAAAAACAAGTTAGACGTCCTCTACTTTGTTGTTGCAAATTTTACGTGGCTGCTACGGGCTTAGCAAGAACTGTTCTTACCTACGCATCAAAACCACAACGATAGTTCGTCAAGTTAGTGCTGTTTTAACCTTCGCAAGGACCGGGCGTAGCCACACTCGATTTAGCTAAAGTGAGAGAGACAGACACCCGCCAGCCACCTTTAAGCACGAGTGCTCGTAACGGTGAAACCAGTCTCGCGTAAGCGTACGCGTAATGTCGGTCCGGGCCGCTTCATCTCACAATACCGCCGAACCAAAGTATGACATGCTGGTAAGCAGTATGACTTGTATCGCCCACAACTCACTTGTGTTCTACTCGTGCATATGACATCTACGCATAAAACCTGGCTCGGATGCCACTGTTGGGGAACATGGTAATTTCAAAAAATTTCCTACGCACACGCAAGATCATGGTGATGGCATAGCAACGAGATGAGAGAGTATTGTCCACGTACCCTCGTAGACCGTAAGCGGAAGCGTTATGACAACGCGGTTGATGTAGTCGTACGTCTTCACGATCCGACCGATCCAAGTACCGAACGTACGGCACCTCCGAGTTCAGCACACGTTCAGCTCGATGACGATCCCCGGTCTCCGATCCTGCAAAGCGTCGGGGATGAGTTCTGTCAGCACGACAGCATGGTGACGATGATGTTCTACCGGCGCAGGGCTTCGCCTATACTCCGCGACGATATGACTGAGGTGGAATATGGTGGAGGGGGGCACCGCACACGGCTAAGGAACGATCCGTAGATCAACTTGTGTTGTTGTGCCTAGAGGTGCCCCCCTGCCCCCGTATATAAAGGAGCCAGGGGGAGGGGTTTGGCCGGCCAGGAGGGGCGCGCCAGGAGGAGTCCTCCTCCCACCGGGAGTAGGACTCCCCCCTTCCTTGTTGGAGTAGGAGAGAAGGAAAGAGGGGGAGAGGAGAAAGGAAAAGGGGGCTGCACCCCTTGTCCAATTCGGACCAGAGGGGGGCTGTGCCCCTCCTTCCTTTCGGCATCTCTCTTCTATTCCCGTATGGCTCAATAAGGCCCATATACTCCCCGGCGAATTCCCGTAACTCTCCGATACTCCAAAAAATACCCGAATGACTCGGAACCTTTCCGAACTCCGAATATAGTCGTCCAATATATCGATCTTTACGTCTCGACCATTTCGAGACTCCTCGTCATGTCCCCGATCTCATCCGGGACTCCGAACTCCTTCGATACATCAAAACTCATAAACTCATAATATAACTGTCATCGAAACCTTAAGCGTGCGGACCCTACGGGTTCGAGAACTATGTAGACATGACCTAGAACTATTCTTGGTCAATAACCAATAGCGGAACCTGGATGCCCATATTGGCTCCTACATATTCTACAAAGATCTTTATCGGTCAAACCGCATAACAACATACGTTGTTGCCTTTATCATCGGTATGTTACTTGCCCGAGATTCGATCGTCGGTATCCAATACCTAGTTCAATCTTGTTACCGGCAAGTCTCTTTACTCGTTACGTTATGAATCATTCCGTAACTAACTCATTAGTCACATTGCTTGCAAGGCTTATAGTGATGTGCATTACCGAGAGGGCCCAGAGATACATCTCCGATAATCAGAGTGACAAAACCTAATCTCGAAATACGCCAACCCAACATGTACCTTTGGAGACACCTGTAGTACTCCTTTATAATCACCCAGTTACGTTGTGACGTTTGGTAGCACCCAAAGTGTTCCTCCGGTAAACGGGAGTTGCATAATCTCATAGTTACAGGAACATGTATAAGTCATGAAGAAAGCTATAGCAATATACTAAACGATCAAGTGCTAGGCTAACGGAATGGGTCAAGTTAATCACATCATTCTCCTAATGATGCGATCCCGTTAATCAAATGACAACTCTTTTGTCCATGGCTAGGAAACATAACCATCTTTGATAAACGAGCTAGTCAAGTAGAGGCATACTAGTGACACTATGTTTGTCTATGTATTCACACATGTATGATGTTTCCGGTTAAGACAATTCTAGCATGAATAATAAACATTTATCATGAAATAAGGAAATAAATAATAACTTTATTATTGCCTCTAGGGCATATTTCCTTCAGCCTTGCCCCTGGAATAAGAGGAATTTTATGATCACAATGCTTCTGGGAGGAAGCTCAATTGGAGTAGCAAAAACATCAGCAAATTCCTCAACAAGCAATTGCATCTCTGGAGATATTTGATCTGGTTCACCCATCTGAATAGCAGAAGGAGCTACACAAGTATAGCTATGTTCTTCAAAAGAAATTCCTTGCAAAGTAACAGTTTGGCCCTCTTTAGTAATGACACCCACTTTTCTACCCAATCAACGTACATTGGACTATGCTGTGCAAGCCAATCTAGTCCCAGTATTCCATCATAGGTTTGCAATTGCAATAATCTGAAATCAGAGGAAAACCCATGACCATTGCATTGCCAGTTACAGTCAGTTATCTGATGCAGACACTGAATTGTTGTTCCACCTGCAACAGTAACTGTGATAGGTTTGATAGGAGAAACACCCTGAATATAAGAATACTTGGCATCCAAGAACGAATGTGTACTCCCAGAATCTACTAGGAATTGCAGTACTTGGCCTTGTAGTACAACTTCTAGTTGCAGCATTGGTGCCTCTGGTTCCTTGCCCAGAGCTGCTGCAGACAACTTGATTGTGTGGACAGAGGAAACTGACTATTGATCATTATCAGATTCAGATTCTTAACTGTAACCGGACTGCATTTGTTCAATCATCTCTTGCACAAAATGCAGCTGAACTATAGGCTTACAGACATGATCCTTTGCCCACTTCTCTCCACACACGAAGCACAAACCTTTAGATTTCCTGTAGTTTCTCAGTGCTAACCATTTGTCATCAGTTGGAGTACTTTTAACAGTGTCCTTCTTCTCCTCTGGTGGTCTGCCCTTGCTGTTGCCATAAGAAGGAAGAGTAGTACTTCTCCTAGACACTGAACCTGATGAATTACTAAAAGTTTCTCCCAATTCCTCATGCAGTAATGCCAGTTCATAAGCTGCATCAAGGTCTTTGGGTTTCCGTAATGCACCAGCTATCCGAACTCCGGGTTTCAACCCATCCAGGAACCTAGTAGTGTAACGGAGAGAGTTTGGAGCGTCCTCATATGCTGTCAACTGATCATATAGCTCTGCAAATCGTTCAACATAATCCTCCACAGTGTTGTCCGGAGTGATGCGGGACAATTTTCTGAGGAGCGTCTGATGCTGGTTGCGACCAAACCTACTCTGCAAGGCATTACAAAATTTAGTCCAGGATGAATTTGGCATGCGTCGCTGAACAGACTCCAACCATCTGGCTACCGTGCCTTCAAACTGAGCTGTTGCCAGAGAAATCCATCGGTGATGTGGTGTATTCCATAGACGGAACTGGTCCTCACACCGATTTTGCCAGAGACGGGGAATGGAGCCATCGAATTTGGGCATTTCCAGTTGAGAAGAAAAGGATGAATGATCAGAAGCATCCACAGACCGAAATTCACGGGGAGAAAAAATTCGGGGAGACTAGTGAATCACGCGCACCTCTGACCGGAGGAGGTACATAAACATTATGTGCCTTCCCCCGGTTTTCGTTGTCGAAGCCAAGGGCGTTGGTCATGCATCCATGACCTCGCCCAGCACCGCGCAAACCTTGGCCGGAGTCGACCTTCGGATCCGGCTCAGCTTCCTCGTGCTTGTACAGATCCGTCCTCAATTTCTCCAGGTCGAGGGCGATCTCGTCCCGGATGCTGTCCGCCCGCGCGGTCATAAGCTTGTCGAGGGTGGTGTTGTTTGCGTCGATAATTTTGCCCATGGACTGGAGCAGTGTCTCACCTTGCGTCTTCAGCTTTCGATCCAGGTCGTCGGCGAACTCATGACGAAGCAGCTCGTAGACGGCGTGGCTCTTGGGGCTGAGTTCCTCCATCGCCTGGCGTCGCCGCCGATCGCTGTAGCGCGTGCGGTGGGGGTGGATTGGAAGCTCCAGGATGGAGGCTCTGATACTAGATGTGAACTACTCGCCGGAATCGCTCACGCTCGCCATGGATTGGTATGAATCGAGCTAATAATTTGAATTCGGTAGAGGAAAGCGACCCAACCTCCGCACCTCTATCCGTTACAAGCCACCGACCTCAGACGTCCAAATCCTAGCCACCCCCTCTCGAGGGAGAGAGACGTCTATTTAACGTTACACCCGATCAACGGGCCCAGTTCGGGCCTGCAAGCCACTGGGGAAGGTTCTTGGGCCGCGAAGACTTGGGTCGTAGCGTGGGTTCTGCATCTGGCTTCCTGTTGCTGGCAACGCCTTGATCTGCTACAGCGCTCTCCTGCGTGTCTTCAGTGTCGGTGCTTGCAGGGTTGCTGACAACAGCTGACTCACTGATCACCAAGTCAGACGGAAGCGATGCCGGCAAGGAAGCGCAACTGAATCCTGCACCAACCTGGCTTTCCTACAGCAGTCAACGCTGTCAAAGAGCAGAAGGGTTTCTTGTGATCATGAAGAGACTGAAGGACCAATATATTCATAGATCTAAAACATCTTATATTCCATTCATCCCAAAATAAGTGTCCCAACCTTAGTACAACTTTATACTAAAGTTAGTACAATGCCGAGACATTTATTTTGGGACGAACAGAGTATTAATTTACAGAGGAAGTACATACATGTGTTGAAGCAAACCGAAGGATCCCTAACCGACGTACGGAGGGCTGCCTCATTGAGGCGGGCGGATGTCATGCCCAGACTCATGGGCCGAGCTACAAGGGGACATGGGTGTATATATGTACACCCATTAATTCTGATAAGAAAGCATATACTCCCTTCGTCCGGAAATACTTGTCATCAAAATGAATAAAAGGGGATGTATCTAGATGTATCTTAGTTCTAGATACATTCCTTTTTATCCATTTTGATGACAACTATTTTCGGACGGAGGGAGTACTAGGTAGATAAAAGACATATAGATGAGAAAATAGCTATGGAATTCATGAAATCTTGAACTTTGTACACCCATTTCGGTGAACTTGGCTCTGCCACTGCCCAGACAACGGGTCGATAAGTGTTGATCATGGAAAACTAAGATCGGTCAGGTTGCATGAAACGGGCGGTGGAGATTCTCTGACTTGCTGAGGTGAAGCCAAAGAGCAACACTGAGATGCCCAGATCCGATGCAAGAGTACTACCACTGAAACAGTACCCGAACAGTGATATGAACAGTTACAGGTACTGTTGCCTCCGACTTTACTACAAGACTTCGTCCCATATGGATGGTTGTCTTTTGATCCAACGGCTCTCCGAGAACGTCAGTGGTACTGTTGCCTCAGACTTTGCTTCTCCACGTTAGGATAGAAGTTACGTACGTATAGTCTGTCTCCAGTATAGTATGTACAGTACATCTTTGTACGTACCATCTGATCCACGCCAGTGTCACCGTCACCGTCAGGCACCCCGATTCGGAGCATGGGACGGGATTTTGCCGTGAACACCAGTACCGGTGAGCACACACATGACACATATACGTATTAATATATGCCAGCAGCGTACTTACTCGGAAGAGTTGTTAATTAACCAAGCATGCCGACAAGCAAGCTTGAAGGTGGCTTCGTAGTAGGTTTGTGTTGAAGAGACATATCGCCGGCTGAAAGCTGTTGGGTAAACTTCAAAAGTTCAGGTTTAGGGTTTTAGGTGTCGATATGTTCAGTTTCGTCAGTAGTTTCAGTTTGTCAGATAAAGCCCGAGCTGCGTTTCGGTTCTGTTAGAGTTTTTAGCGGTGCCCTGACCCGATCGTGGGATGGCACGAAAGCACGGTCAAGGCGCCATGGCGGGCGAAACGCGAGGGGCGCTGGGATGGCGGCGTCCACTACTCGCACTAGCTCCGCGTTTCCGTTTGTAATTCGGTTGCAGTCTCTGAATAAAAGCAACAAACACAGAAAAGCTGCAGTAGTTCGCAGCGCAAAAGTGCCTCTCTCCCTCTCTCGCATCCACTCTTGAGAATCTCCGGTGATTGCCGGAGCAAGAGCCGTCGAGGTTGCCTGACAATTGGTATCAGAGCCCCGTTGCTCGATCACCTGTGAAGATGGCAGGACCTGACAGCCCGGGCAAGACCGTGGTGGATTCAGGGAACAGTGGCGGCGGCGGCGCCATGGTTGTACACCAGCGCGTCGTCCGCGACACCGGCGGGGCCTGGCCCATGCTGACGCGCACGAACTATGCGGACTGGGCCCTCCTGATGCAAGTGATGCTGGAGGCGCGCCAGCTCTGGGTCGCCGTCAATGATGGGACGCCGGAGCGAGAAACAGATCGCACGGCAATGGAGTGCCTGTTGCGATCAGTGCCGCCAGAGATGACGTCCACGCTCGCCGTCAAGTGCACTGCGAAGGACGCCTGAAGCACGATCAAGACCATGCGACTGGGCGTGGCACGCGTTCGTGAGGCCAAGGCGACGTCACTGCGCCGGCAGTACGAGGCGATCAGGTTCAACGACGACGAGAGCATCGACGACTTCGGTATGCGCTTATCCTCTCTGGTAACACAACTTGAGCTGCTTGGTGACAAGATTGGCGAGCCCGCTGTCGTCCGCAAGTTCCTCTCGGTCGTTCCCAAGGCCTACTCGCAGATGGCGTGTGCGATCGAGATGTTGGTCGACCTCAACACGCTGGCACTCGAGGAGCTCATCGGGTGGCTGAAGGCCGCCGAGGAGAGGTACGACCTGGACGGCACTCCCTCCGGGGGTGATGGCGGCGGTGGCAAGCTGCTCCTCACGGAGGAGGAGTGGTTTGCACGTCTGAAACTGTGTGAAGGGGACGGATCGTCCAGCAGCAACGGCCGTGGCCGTGGGCGCGGCAGAGGGCGCGGTCGGGGACGCGGCGGCCGTGGCCAGAGCAGCGGCCGGGGCACCAGCAGCGGGGACAAGTCCAAGGACATCTGCCACTACTGCAAGCAGGTGGGGCACTGGGCGCGCGAGTGCAAGGCCCGGTTCAAGGAGCAGGCGAACCTCGTCCAGGCCGGCGGCGAGGACGAGGAACAGAGCCTACTGATGGCCCAAACCTGCGGGCTCTCCGACCATGACTCCATCAGCAAGGACGCCGCAACGATCCACCTCGTCGAGGAAGTTGTCCAGGTACACCTCGGGCATGAGGGGAGCAGCGGCGCCGGAAGCGCGTGTGGTACCTGGACACAGGCGCTTCCAACCACATGACCGGCGATCGCGCCGTCTTCGCCGAGCTCGACACGGCGGTCACAGGCACCGTCAAGTTTGGCGAAGGCTCGGTCGTCAACATCTGCGGGCGGGGAACCATCCTGCTAGCGTGCAAGACCGGCGAGCATCGGGCAATCACTGGGGTGTACTACATCCCGCGCCTGCGCTCCCACATAATCAGCCTGGGCCAGCTCGACGAGAGTGGCTGCCAGGTGCTGATCCAGGATGGCGTTCTGCGCGTGCGCGACTGGGAGCATCGCCTCCTCGCCAAGGTACAGAGAGCCCCGAATCGTCTGTACTCAGTTGCGTTACGGATCGCGCAGCCTGTGTGTCTTGCAGCGCACAACGGCGGGGACACGGCGTGGACCTGGCACGTGCGCTACGGGCATCTCAACTTCGATGCCCTGCGCAAGCTAGCGCGCCAGGACATGGTGCAAGGCCTGCCCATGCTTGAGCATGTCGATCAGCTGTGCGACGCGTGCCTGGCGGGCAAGCAGCGGCGCTCCGCGTTCACACAACAGGCCAAGCACCGTGCACAGGAGTGGCTGGAGCTCGTGCACGGCGACCTCTGCGGGCCGATCACGCCGACGACACCGAGCGAGAAGAAATACTTCGTCCTGCTGGTGGACGACGCCACCAGGTTCATGTGGCTCGTTCTGCTCGCAACAAAGGACGAGGCCGCAGGAGCGATCAAGCGCGTGCAAGCTCTCACGGAGTCCGAGTCAGGGCGCTAGTTGCGGACGCTGCGGACGGACCGCAGCGGAGAGTTCACGTCCGACTCCTTCACGGCGTACTGCGCCGAGCTGGGCGTCAGCCGCCACCTCACCGCCCCGTACTCACCACAGCAGAACGGTGTGGTGGAGCGTCGAAACGGCACGGTGGTGGGCATGGCCTGGAGTCTCCTGAAGGCCAAGTGCATCCCCGGCGAGTTCTGGGGCGAAGCGGTCACGACGGCAGTGTTCCTTCTGAACCGCGCGCCCACCAAGAGCCTGGATGGCGTGACGCCATTCGAGGCATGGCATGGACGCAAGCCAAACGTGCATTATCTGCGCACCTTCGGGTGTGTAGTGCATGTGAAGGACACGCGCCCCGGACTGAAGAAACTCGACGATAGCAGCCGGCCGATGATCTTCGTCGGCTACGAGCACGGCACGAAGGGCTACAGGGCCTATGATCCGACAACTGGGCGCGTGCACATCACGCGCGACGCAGTGTTCGATGAAGGAGCGCACTGGGACTGGGCAAAAGAGGAAGGCGCCGTCAACACATTCAGCGGCGCCGACACGTTCGTGGTCGAGCACCTGGTGAGCAAACATCCAGGGGCGACAGATGGGGGAAGTGCGGCCACCACACCTTCAGCCACACCACCAGCGTCTCCAGCACCATCAACTGCAGGATCGTCAAGCCCAGCACCGACAACTCCAGCATCTGTCAGTCCAGGGGGGTGGAGCTGGTGTCGCCACCGACGTCGTTCAGCGACAACGTGCTCGATGCGGCTGACGACATAGAGCACGAGCATCGATTCCGCACCCTGCAGAACGTGCTGGATTTTGGCCCGGCTGACGATCCAGATGAAGAGCTTCACCTACTGGCTGCCGAAGAACCAAGCTCATTCACTGAAGCAGAGCAAGAAGCAGGTTGGAGGGGCGCCATGATCGAAGAAATGACCTCGATCGAGGACAATCAAACATGGCAGCTCACATCTCTCCCTCCAGGGCACTGCGCCATTGGCTTGAAGTGGATCTACAAGGTCAAGAAGGACGTGCGCGGGGAAATACTCAAGCACAAAGCCCGGCTCGTGGCGAAGGGCTATGTACAGCAACACGACATCGACTACGACGAGGTGTTCGCCCCAGTAGCGCGCCTCGAGTCAGTACGGGTGCTGCTGGCACTCGCGGCGAATGCGGGCTGGGCCGTTCATCACATGGATGTCAAATCGGCGTTCCTGAATGGCGAGCTCCAGGAAGAAGTCTATGTCCAGCAGCCACCGGGGTTCGTCGTCGCTGGCAAGGAGCACCTTGTCCTGCGCCTGAACAAGGCGTTGTACGGTCTGAAGCAGGCTCCCAGAGCGTGGAACACCAAGCTGGACACGTGTCTGGGCAAGCTGGGGTTCACGCGCTGCCCGTCAGAGCACGCAGTGTACGCACGGGGCACGGCGACCACTTGCCTCATCGTGGGCGTAGATGTGGACAACCTGGTGATCACCGGATCGGACACAGAAGAGATCACCAAGTTCAAAGGAGAGATGCAGAAGCTGTTCAAGATGTCTGACCTGGGTTTGCTAAGTTTCTATCTTGGAATTGAGGTGAAGCAGACAGAGGATGGCATTGTCATCTCGTAGAGCGCGTATGCACGGAAACTCCTGGAGAAGAGTGGCATGGCTGGCTGCAAGCCCTGTCACGTACCCATGGAGCCTCGCTTCAAGCTATCAAAGGAGAGCACGGCGCCACCAGTGGATGCGACGGAGTACCGCAGCGTCGTCGGTAGCCTACGTTATCTGGTGCACACGCGCCCTGACCTGACCTTCTCGGTTGGGTACGTCTCGCGCTTCATGGAGGCGCCCACTGAAGAACACCGCACCGCCGTCAAACACATCTTGAGGTACATTGCCGGCACCCTGCATCTGGGCTGCAAGTACAACAGAGCAGCTGGTGAGCCTGAACTCACCGGATACATCGACAGTGACCTTGGCGGCGATGTGGACACCCGCAAGAGCACCTCCGGGACCCTGTTCTTGCTCGAAGGAGGAGCGATAACCTGGCAGTCGCAGAAACAGAAGATTGTGGCACTCTCTAGCTGCGAATCAGAGTATGTCGCAGCAACCACAGCTGCCTGTCAGGGAATATGGCTCGCGCGCCTGCTCGGGGAGTTCAGAGAAATGGAGGAGAAGACAGTGAGACTCAAGGTCGACAACAAATCCGCAATCTCCCTGGCGAAGAACCCAGTGATGCACGACAGATCGAAGCACATCGAGCTCAGGTATCATTTCATCAGAGATTGCGTGGAGACAAAGAAGATCGAACTTGAGTATGTGGCAACAGAATTTCAACTTGCAGACATGCTCACCAAGCCCCTTGGCCGCGTTCGACTGTAGCAGCTCCGCTCAAGCATCAGCATGATCGAGGCAACACCCTGAACGTTCAGTTTAGGGGGTGATTGTTGGGTAAACTTCAAAAGTTCAGGTTTAGGGTTTTAGGTGTCGATAGGTTCAATTTCGTCAGTAGTTTCAGTTTTGTCAGATAAAGCCCGAGCTGCGTCTCGGTTCTGTTAGAGTTTTTAGCGGCGCCCTGACCCGATCGTGGGATGGCACGAAAGCACGGTCAAGGCGCCATGGCGGGCGAAACGCGAGGGGCGCTGGGATGGCGGCGTCCACTACTCGCACTAGCTCCGCGTTTCCGTTTGTAATTCGGTTGCAATCTCTGAATAAAAGCAACAAACACAGAAAAGCTGCAGTAGTTCGCAGCGCAAAATTGCCTCTCTCCCTCTCTTGCATCCACTCTTGAGAATCTCCGGTGATCGCCGGAGCCAAAGCCGTCGAGGTTACCTGACAAAAGCTGATATGTAGATACGATCAATCTGCTAGCTGGCGGCTATACTAGCGCATTTTTGACTTGCGGTACTTGGTATGCCGGGTCCATGGACTCGACGTCAGTAAACAGATGCAACGAGAACTAGTTAAGTGGACTCAGTTAGGTCAACAAGTCAATCCATCAGCTGCCGGCTGCTATACAATGCCAGTGTGTTATGGCATGTTTGGATGCCATATAGTTATATATGGTTCTAGTGAGGGCCCTACCTCACAAATTCGATGCTGAGAGCATCTCCAGCCTCCGTTCGGCCCCCCAGGACGCCAAAAAAGAGCCACCTGGGGGCGGACCGGCGTTTGTTGGCGCGTTGGGGACGATTGTGTCCCAGTGGTCGCCCCAAGGCCGCCCCAAGAAACGCGTAAACTATGTGAATTTTCATGCAAATTTGTGCAACTCGGTGACCTGGTACAAACTTGACGATAATTCATAGAAATTTGTACAAACATGAAAAACTACGCCTAAAACATGCAAACTATTGCTACTGCTACGCCGCGGCCACCGTCCACCTTCTCTATGCCGAGGAGCTTGTAGAATCGTGTGTAGTCGCCGCTGCCGTCGTCATCGTCGCGCGCCCCGCCGTCCCTGCTGGAACCCTGGACGGACCGGCCTCATCCTCCTCGTCGCTGTCGAAGACAACGACGCCACCCTCCACGCGTGGTCTGCGCGCGGCCTAGCGCCGGGCCTGGAGCTCCGCGTATGCCCGGTGCTGGCGGAGCACCAGCTCGCGGACGTAGTCCTTCCTCGCCCACTTGAGGGCGGCCTCGTCGTCGGCGGCCATTTCTGCGTGTTCCGTCTTCGCGGGGAGCAGCCCCGGCTCGGTCTTCGGCCGGACCAGGCGGAGAGAGCGCGGGGAGGGGCGGCCACCCTCGTGGATGACGAGGGCACCGCTGCGGGTGCGGCGATGTAGCGGTGTCTCCTCCTCCGGCTCTGGCTTGACGGGGCGGAGAGCCGGCGAGCTGGAGGAGAGCGAGCCAGAGCCCGACGAGGAGGACGTCCCAGGCTCCATTCACCGCGGCGTCCAGGAGCTTCCGCGGCGGTGTGAGAACGACGGGCGCGGTGGGTACTCGAGGCACGGCGTGTTGCCGATCTCGATGTGGTCGAGGACGGCCTCGAGGATGCGGCCGGGCGCGCCCCACCACTCGCGTCGCCCGTCGGCGTTGAGGCGGCCGCGGGGGATGGTGCCGTTCGCGGAGGCGATCTGCTCCTCGCGGCGCCGCTCGAAAAACATCGTCCATAGCGTGTGGCTGTCGACGGTGTATCTTGGCTCGTTCCGTTGCTCCTCCGGCAGCGACGGGCGGATGCAGGCGATCTCGGCCCACCACGCAGCCCCTTCGGGCACCGGCGGTACCGGGACGCCACCGGCACTGAGCTTCCACGAGCCTGGCACCCGCATGTCCGAGGGCGTCGGGTAGTCGGTCTTGTAGAGGAGGCATGCCTCGTCTTTGTGGAGATGGCGTCGGCCGAAGCCGTTCGCTGCCTCGGCGTTGCCGGGTTACCTCTCAGCCATTGCTCGTCGGCGGGGAAGAGGGTGGAGAGTTTCTCTGAGGGGGAGGGAAGGCGAGTTGCTGATTGTGGCATCGTCCACCAGCGGGGAGGACGGCTTTTATAGCCGAAGTTGGGGGTGGTGAACTTGCTTGCCGGGCGACGCGTGGCGGGAGCGGGTGGGACGCGTTTCGGTGGCGCCTTCACTGTGCCGCCCGTGAGGCATCAATGGAGGCTGACCGACGCGGCCGCACCGCAGCCTTGGTATTGATTTCCGCGGGAACTGAGGCGATGATGACGACGAGGCGCGTGGGTCGCCGACTCGGCGGGCACGTCTTTCTCTCGCGCCAAATTCGATCACCCCAGTGCCCCTCAGCGCGCCGGGTTCAACCTGGGTCCGCTGGCATCAATTTCGGCCCTGGCAAAAAACAGGCTCCTGGGGGCGCGACTAGGCCCATTTTTTGGCGCCGGCGGCAAAAAAACGGCCGGAGACGGCCTGTTGGGGCGACTGGAGATGCTCTGAGGAGGGTGGTTGTACCCTCAACCCACTAAGGATCAGACCTCATGTTTGACACACGTGTGTCTTATAAATATAGAATATTCTTTTGATGGAGACTTTGTTAATATCCATAGGAGGTGCTCATAGGATATGATATGGGTACGTCATTTACAAGGATGAGGAATGGGTGTATACAAACATTTGTGTTTTCACTGTGTTTCTAAAATAAAATAAAATAAAATAAAGCAACAAACTAATATAAAAACAAAGCTAAAAAGGGACTAAGGGCATCTACAATGCCGACCCTCAAAGGGGACACATCATCTGTCGCAAGCTGGTCATCCAAGCATGGCCCTAATCGAGTGCCCATGTTTTTTTTTCCATTTAAGTCCGCACACTCAAAATAATTATAGAAAATAGCACAATTCATCCATAATTAACTTGCAAATATCCATAGTATAACAATAGTTCGAATGGAAATATTATATCCGAAATGACCAGATGTTCAACAAGTTTCTCGAATCATCGATTCCAAATTTAGTGATACTCGAGTCATAATCGGTACAAGTCATCCCACACACTATGGCCCTTGAGCTTAATCCAACAATGTATGAATGTAAATGGCCTCCCCTCGGTCCTATGGTATACCACGACAACCGTCCGGACTATATGATGTCATGATTATCAAGTTGCAACATTCAGTGAATCAATGAATTGACCAACATGTAGACCTACAAGAGGAAAAACTTACGACATCCATTGACGAGCCTGGTGGTCATCTCTCTACTCATGCAGGTGCACTGCAAAATGATACGCCTCAAACGTATCTACTTTTCTAAACACATTTGCTATTGTTTTACCTCTAATTTGCATGATTTGAATGAAACTAATCCGGACTGATGCTGATTTCAGCAAAATTGTCATAGTGTTATTTTTGTGTAGAGGTAAAATTGTTGCAAATTGGACAGGAATTTTTGATGATTTTTTTTTTGAAAAAGTAGAAGACCGGAGGACCGAAGATGGACCAAATGGGGGCCACTAGGGCTCCACGCGGGTAAGCCCTGGCCACGCCACGTGGTTGCGTGGGCTCATGGCAACTCCTCCACCGACCTCCTTTCGCCTATAAATCCCATCTATCGTATAAAAACTCATAGAAAATCCATGTTGCTTTTTACGATACAGAGATGCCATTACCTATTTTCTTCCTTGGAGATCCAACCCGGAGTCTGGTTTAGGCTCCGGAGAGTGGGATTCATCATCGTCATCGTCACTAACTCTTCTCCAATAACAATCCACTACTAGGGAAAACCTTATCACAGAAATTTAGCAACAGCGCGGGTCAAAAAACTGCGCTAGTGCTATGTAGCAGTAGCGATCGAATAAAAACCGCGCTACAGATACAAACTTAGCAGTAGCGCTTGTGGTAAAGAAAGCGCTACTACTAATATTCCCATTGGCAGAATGCTAGGCTACGCATAGCAGTAGCGGGCTTCGAAGAAACGCGCTACTGCTAGAGCATAGTTAGCAGCGCATTTCCTAGGAAGAGCGCTACTACTAACGGAAATAAAATAAGATGAAAAACAAATAGAAATGTAAATGAAAATGAAAGAAATAGAAAAAGGAGAAAGGGAAAAATAAAATGTAAAGCAAAATAAACGAAAAAGCGAAAAATCGGAGGAAGGCATAGCAGCAGCGTTTGTTTGTAAGAGGCGCTATAGCTAACGTAGCTGCAGCGCGTGTCCTAGACCCCCGCTATAGAAACAGAATAGGAAATTAAAAAAGGAAGAAATTTACATAGCTATAGCAGCAGCGCGTTTTGCAGAAACCGCTATAGCTATCTTAGCTATAGCGCGTTTTGCGAAACGCGCTACCGCTAAGTTTGACTTAGCCAAAAAACCGTTTCCCCCCGGCCATCACTTCTCCCCCAAATCCCTCAACCCACCCCGTGCGCGCGCCGCCGTCTCCCCCGATTCACAGTCGCCCCACTTCGCCGTCGACGACGACGCCACCAGAGCCGTGCGCCGTCGACGACACCGGAGCCGCCCCCAACGCCACGGAGCCGCGCGGCCTCGTCAACGCCACCGGAGCCACCGTCGACGCCACCTTCCTCGCCGTCACCGGAGACGCCCCTGCCTTCCTCGCCGTCACCGGAGATGCCCCTGCCTCCCTCGCCGCCACTGCCTCCGTCGCCATCACCGGAGCAATCATCTGTAAGCCCCCACCCCTCCTCTCTCTCTCATGCATAGGTTAGCCAGTTTAATTAGGTTAATTATCTAGGTTAGGGCAAAAATTTAGTTAGGGCATTGACAGAGAAGTAGTTAGGTTAACTAGTTTAATTAGGTTAATTATCTAGGTTAGTGCAAAAACTTAGTTAGGGCTTTGACAGAGAACTAGTCAGGTTAACTAGTTTAATTAGGTTAATTATCCATGTTAATTAGTGCAAAAATTTATTTTAGGCTTTGACAGAGAACTAGCTGCGTTAACTAGTTTAATTAGGGTTAATTATCTAGGTAAACTAGATTAACTAACTAGGTTAAATAGGTAGGTTAATTAGGTTCGTTGGATTAACAAGCTAGGTTAAGTAGATTGGCAAAGGTTTTTGATTTTTGAAAAGACCACTATTTTTCAAGGAAAAGAATTTAGGCAAATTTTATTTTTCATTGAAGTGGTCATGTTATATCTTTTCATTGAAGTTGTTCGATTGTGCCCAAGTGGCTTTGTTGTTTCCAGGGAATGATGCTGAGTGGCCTATGTTTTGCCGGAATGTTGATTCATTTCTGTTCCGGCAAATTTCAGGTTCTCGATTTGTCCACTTTTTAGCAAAGGTCATGCCGAAATTTCCCGTGAATTTCGGCATGACTTGTGCTACAAACTAGGACATATCGAGTGCCCGGGATTTGCCGCACCAGGAAGGAGTCAACATTCCTGCAAAACAATTGTCCTTTTTATGTTATTATTCATTTTATTAGGTCTAGAATTAATTGACTAGATTTAATCATAGGAAACATGGCTAGCAACGATGAAGGACAGGGTTCTGGTGATTGCGACGACGTCTACCGGGCGGCAGACGAATTTTTTAGCCTTACCGACGATCAACAGATGTTGTTGCTGGGCCCACCGGTGGCATCGGGGACTGAGACCGACACGCAGACCGGTGCTGAGACCGACACGCAGACCGGTGCTGAGACTGAGACCGGCGCTGAGATTCAGACCGGCATCGAGACCGGCGCTGAGACCGGTGCTGCCTCGGGGAGCGGAGCCGGTGTAGAACCGAAAGCAAAGAGGCAACGGGTTCCTAACAAACTCAGGACTACTAGACTGGTGGTCACGGAGGTGGACAACGGCAATTTTGAGCCAAAGGCGCCCGAGGAAGCGCGCGCGTGCTACGGCAATCAAATAGGCTGCATCATACGGACAACCGCCACCATCAACGATGAGAATCTAAAGAAGATAGAAAATATGAGGAGCTCCCTCCTAAAGAAGTTTCACCAGATATTCTTGTTCCCGGGCCGGAATGAGAAGGATTATGAAGATCCAGACAAGGACCCGGCAATGAAGAAGATAAACAAACACGCCATGACCAAGTTTAGCAACGCGTTGGCCGCCTGGAAAAATCGAGTGAAAGCAAAGATCAACGACGGGGAACCCTACTCCGAGATTGTAAAGGAAAGTCCGACAATCACGGAAGAGCAGTTTCAAATATTCAAGGAGGCTTGCGAGGCCGAAGCTGCCAAAGAAAAGTCTAAGTACATGAAGGGGCTTCAAAAGAGGAACATTGGGACCCACCACCTCGGAAGCCGTGGTTACGGCGGAAAGAGGTCCAAATGGGCCAAGGAGGACGCGGAAGCCGCGAGTCTGGGCATCCCAGACCCCTTGGCGGATTTCACCGTCCCGCAGGAGCGTGACGTCCTGAGGGCCCGCCACCGTTGGGACCCACTGAAGAAGGTTTATGAGACAACACCGGTCATTACGGAGTTCATGAGACTGCTGGTAATTTTAGTTTCTGATCAATTCGACTGCACACGTTAGTCATATTTGTAAACGATCCTTGTGCCTTTTGCAGAGAGAGCAGCACCGGATTGCGGCCGAAAGCGACTCGCCGTCTGAGGCATTGGCGAGGCCCAAGTGGGACACTCCATTCAACCGGGCATTGAACATATTGAAACAACAACCGGTGGATACTCGACCGTCGTATGGACGCGTGCACGGTGTCGGAGACGGCGCCACGTGGAAGAAGTACTACCGTGAGACCACGGAGGAGAAAAAGGAAAGACGGAGGTTAACTGAAGAAAGCATCGACAAGAAGGTTGAGATTGCGGTTGAGAAGAAATCATCTCAGACAATCGCAACAGCGGTAGCTGCCGCAAAACATGCGATTGCAGATATATCTACTTCCTTGGTGACGGGCGTTCACTTTTGGACAAGGGAGAATCCAAAAAAAATGCAGAGGACTTTCCCCTTGCTGACTTCTTGGCAGCACATGCTCCCGCACCGGCTCCCACACCTGCTCCCGCACCGGCTCCCGCACCGGCTGCCGCACCGGACGTGCTCGGTGGTGCCTCCTCTTTGGCTGAGCTCGACGCCCTCACGGTATCTGCCACACCGGCCCCCTTCAATATAAATGTATAATCTCCCGTTTTCGTTGCCTTTCAGATGTCTCACGTCGCAGACTTTTCTTTGCAGGCCGACGAAACCCCGTGCACCATATTGTACACCATCGGCGAACAGAAGGTGGACGTGGGGAAGGGGACGATAATGGAGCCGAAGGAACCATTGTTCCACAGCCGGTCGATCCCCCCGAACGTCTTCAAGGTTTCCGTGGCCAGTGTCAAACCGGGCCACGAGAATTTGCCTCCTCTAATACTAGTGGGGGATGACGACGAGACCCCGCGGCGGCTTGGTGATTGTTGCAATGGGTGGGTCCTGTTGTGGCCAAAGAGTCTGCTTCGTCTGGAGGTGGCCGGGAGCACACCCACGAGCACGCAGCCTCAGCAAGGTATGAACATCAACACCCCACCTACCCAATTAGCGTCGGGTGTCGGGTTGGGTGATAGCGGACGGGGTAAGCAGGTGGCTCCATTAGTCGCTGATGACATCGCCATGGATGAGGATGAGGATGATGATGGCGCTGAACAGTATGTCTATACTGGCGCCTCCTCAGGGTTTGAGCATCATGAGTCGGTGCCTGAATTACCGTCTCAACGTGTTATTTGACGACCATCCGGTGGTAAAGAAGCCTAGGAAGAGAGCGAGGAAAGGCAAAAAAGATGATTCTATGATCCAGCCGCCTCAGCAGCCTCGGCTTCAGGACCGTGTAGATAACCCGATGCGGATAAATGGCATATCCCCGGTCGACCAATCCTACCTGAAACAGCGCTACGGGCCAGATTCGGCGATCTAAGGAGACTTCATGACGATGTTCTGCGGGTAGAGAAAGGCCTCATTGCCTCGAAAGATCCAGGATACCCACTCTACGTGGTTAACGTTCCACAGCAAATGTCGTACGTCGACTGCTTCCCCACGGATAAGTTCTTCCTCCGATTCGATTACATATTCGACATGTTTCACGTGAAGAAGATGGATTTTACTTTTGTCCGCCTTTATGCCTTGCACATGAACTGCATCATTGGGGTTGAGCAGATACATTTTATCTGTGTCGCTGACCCGTACTACATGCACGAGGGCTTCTTGGGACTCTGTGCACAACATCGTGAATACACGAGGGATTACATCATCAGTTTCATGCTCGCCAATAAGGACAAGGAGGCGATTCTCGTGCCTTATCATTCCGTGTAAGTCATCCGCGCTGCTATCCTTCCTTCAATTTCAATGATTCATTTGCACGGTGGAGGCTAATTAATTTGAGGTGTACTTATTTTGCGCAGCAGCGGGCGCGCCGTCCTCATCATCCTCTACCCCCGATTCTCCCACGCTCTTTACTTGGACTCATCGAAGAACATTCACAAAAAGGATTACACCCACATCAAAGATGTTCTCGACAGTGCTATGTTTTACTACCAAGCAAGGGGTTGAGATGTTAGGGACAAGAAGAGAAGGGGCGGCAGGGCCGCCTTCAGCCATAAGACCGACTTCTGCTGCATCCAGCAACCAAACGATTCTCTTAATGATGGATTCTATGTCCTACACCACATGCTGGAGTACCGACGGGATCACCAGAACCTTCACATGGCACCTAGATCTGGCGATGCCCATATTCTGCAATGGGCAAAGGACATAGGAGATATCGAGGATCATCGACTTCGAGCTGAGTTCTATAACATCCAGCGCGAACTTGCCCAAATCATCATGAATGAGGTCGTCGGAAAAACAGGGATGTTCCATGCAGAAGGACAAATGTCGCGGGAAGACGTCCGAACATGGATAGCCTCTCAGCGTCTCGACATGAAGCCTTTCACTAAGCTCGATGACTATCTCCCTGACTTGGATGGATGGCACGACATGATGGAGTGATTGTCGATATATGACAATGTGTCCGTTTAGTCCATACTTTCTTTTATGACAAAACTTTGAGTTATGCACGGTGAAACTTTATTTGTGATGTAATTAAACCGTCCTCCTCCTCGACTAGCGAAAATCACTCTAGTTAGGTCATTTTGGGTACGATGAACTTTGTTATTTATGCTTATGATATGTTGTTTCTATTTTTGCCAAGTCTGTCTCTTTGTGTTGCTCAACTATATATGTTGCATATCATCGACTCATGTGACGATGCAGGTGCATAGATCATAGATGGCGAAGAAGTGCTACGCCAGGAGTATATATACGACAAGAGTGGCCAGAGTGTCAGGCCCAGTGCACCGGTTTTCGGTTTTCGAGCGACACGCAGTACTTAGTTTAGGTTCACGCTAATGCGAGAGAGGGATACGAACTCATGTACTCAAAGTGATAGCTATTCTCATGTATATCATTGTTTAGATGGATGACGATGTATTTGCAAGTAATCGAGACTTGTATCACTATTTTCGAGATTGATGACGAGAGACCACTTTGTGTTGGATGATGATTATGATGATGACATGATTTGATGAGACTAATTGTATGTATATGCTATGATTACATTTGTATGTGGATGATATGCTAAAGATTATTGTATAAAGCCTATCTAAATGCAAAACAAATAAAAAACAAATATGCAGGGAAAAAAACTAATAAAACTAGTAGTAGCGAGGGGGGGGGGGATTTAGCAGTAGCGCCGACTTACCAATAGCGTTTCCCTGTAAACGGCGCTACAGATAATATCAGTAGCGTCCTTTTCTAAAGAGCGCTGCAGCTATTCATGTGTAGTAGTAGCGTGGGTCAACAGGCGCTACTGCTATACATTAGCTGTAGCGCCTTATTAGTAGCGCCGGTACCCGCGCTACTGAGAGGGCCAAAACCCGCGCTGCTGCTAGGCTTTTCCCTAGTAGTGATCTCATGATGCTTCCACCCATGTGTGAGTAATTCCCCTGTAGGCACATGGAGGTAGTGGTAATTGGATGAAAATTCTGATGTAATAGATGTCAGAGTTGTTAGGGCTTGATGCCTAGTATCCATTAAGTTCTGAGATTGATGTTGCTATGACTTTTTGCCATGCTTAATGCTTGACATTAGGGCCCAAGTGCTACGATTTCAAATCTAAACCCTTTATGTTTACATGAATATAATTGTTTTTAGATCATACTTGCAAGTTGTATGGACTTGTTAATGTTCTGAACCTGAGACCCCAAGGTGGCAATAATTGGAATATCAACGGGGATGACTTTACCTTATGATGCAATATCCTTTACAATTTATAATTATAACCAACTTGAGGAAGAGTACTCCTTCAAGATTTGGGGAGGTTTTGTGCATTGCTTCGAGCTTGTCGAGATCACACAATAAAAAGAATGAATCATTTGATATCTTTTATAATGAACTAACCACTGAATCTAAGAGTGATGGTTGTGTTTCATGGAAAGGAGAGTTGAACAGGCTGGACAACTATTGAGTAATATGATGATTGGACTATTCTTGAACCTCCACCTAAACCAACTTTGAAGAAGAGAGGTATAGGTATTAAATCTGAAGATGTTAAGAATTTACCTTCTATTGAAGAATTATGTGAACCAACCACTACATGCAAGGTAGTTGAGGTAAATTCTCTCTATAAATTTGATGAAGCTGATGTTTCTTATAATAAATCTCTGAGCCTGTGCCTAGAGGAATTTGATAATTTGTTGTTAAACAACATCACTTTGATATCCAATTACATGACCACATACAACAAATTCTAGTATCATTGAATGTTTGCATGAAGTGTTGGAAAGGACTGCTAACGATGTTAAAGGTTTATGTAAGCATTTCTTCATGGTTCAAACTCGACGTCAACAAGTCACTAGAGCTCAACAAGATTTGCTTAGAGATATGTCTAAACATCATAATGAACATGCTTATGGAGTATATACTAGGGGTGTAGCAACCACTCAAGACCCACTATATCCTGAAGTTCATTCTAAAATAATTCAACAAGATTCTCAAATAGTTGATGATAGTGTTCCTAGTTCTCCTAGAAAGAAGGAAAATAATAGAAAGCCAAAAGTTTGCACGTTTCTAGGGAACCTGATATTGAGAAAGAACCTATTGAGAGTCCTAATAATGTTTCTATCTCAGATGCTAAGACCCAGTATCATGAAGAACATGAACCTGTCAGGATAATAATGATAACAATGATGCTTCACCTAATGAAAATGAATCTGAAAAGGAGGAGGTAGAAGTAGAACATGATGACCCACCTCCTAAGACTAAAATATATGATAAAAGATAATTCTTTTGCTAGGAAACATGGTAGAGAAAGAGAACCTTGGGTGCAGAAAAATCCATGCCTTTTTCCTATAAAAACATAAATCCAGATAAGATAATTTTTTTAGTAGATTTGTTAAATATCGTGGACCTCCTTTTCTGTGAATTCCTTTGATCGATGTTATTAAGATTCCTCTTTATTCTAAATATATGAAATATATTTTCACTAATAAAAATAAATACCTATAAAACAAAGATCTAGTATGCTTGCCAATTATCCTTTTAAAGGAAAAATACCTGAAAAGCTGGGAGATCCAGGGATACCCACTATACCGTGATCCTTTAAGAATAATTATGTTAAAACTGCCTTATGTGATTTGGGTGCTGGAGTTAGTGGTATGCCATTTTCTCTTTATAAAAGACTTGATTTGAACAAGATGACACCTACTGAGATATCTTTGCATATGGCTTACGAAACTACTGCAGTACCTATATTGTCATATGTGAGGATGTTTCGGTTATGGTTGCTAATGTTATGATCTTAACTAACTTTGTTATATCTGAGAACTCTAAGGATGAAAACATGTCTATTATCCTCTGTAAACCTTTTCATATCATTGCAGGGGTTGTTATTGATTGTATAAAGTAAAGTTACATTTCATGTCAATGGCAATGAGCATACAGTTCATTTTACTAAGGCAAACCAGGATATGGAATCAATTGTATTGAAAAAATTATGACTATTACTACTGGAGAATTTAAATTCCCTATTCCATTGTCAGAAAAGAAATATCAAACTATTATGATTGGAACCATGCCTATCCAAGTTGATAAAAAATAATTTCTTCTGAAGTTATTCGGTTTCATGTTGATAAAAAGTAATTTATTAATAAGACTTGATCAACCTTATTGATGGGTTCTTTCTGAAAAACATATGATCAATGAATTCCATGAACACCAACTTATGTTCCATTATTTTATTTTTTGTTTAGTTACGTTTTATTAGAGTTTAATTGTTTTAGAATAATTATTTTACCCAGAATCTGAGTTCTATACACAATAAAAAGGGGCAAAAATAAAAGTTCCTGAAAAATTCTAGGAATTTTACAGGAATTATTGCAAAAATACGAGAGAGAGAGAGAGAGAGTGGCACATAGGGCCACCCAAGGGACCCACCAGGCACCCACGTGGGTTGGCTGTATGGGGCCCACAAGGCTCCCGTCAAGTGGTGCTCGTGCCCCCGTCTTCTCGCACCTCTAGAAAAATTCCACAAAATTGTCTAGCTCGTGTTCTTCATGGTTTGCGAACAATCTTCGATCTCTGTGCTCAGAGCACCATTTTTTGAGAGATTGCTCCTTGGTATGTGACTCCTCCATTGATATAATTAGTTTTGTGTTTAGTGCACTATACTTATGATATACCACGAGATTTCCCATCATCACCCGTTATCAGTATTGTCATATTATGTGTGTACATATACTCAAATACTTAAACCATTAGAATATCGTGAACTTTCATACCATACGGTTACTTTGGGTTGCCAAATCTTATTTGTGAATGGGTCATCATAACGGTAACTTTCAGGTGCATCGGAAAAATATGTAAAATGGACTCAGTAGTTCAAGACTACGATTAGCACCAACGACCATGGAGAGATACTCTCTAGGCCCACTCGGTATTATAGTATCCATAGTCGTCCCAACAAAAACAACATGATAAAGATCACATGCATACTAGAACAGGGAAATGAGAAAAGAGAACAAAACAGACAATGAGAATAAGTTGGTATTCTGATCAAGTAGTTGCTTCACAAGGATACCACTAAAAGTCTCACCTCAGGTTTTCTTATGTATCACGAAGAAAAGAGAATTGTGTATGGAAATAAAAAGTTCACTCGCTAAAGGTCTTCATGTGTATGTGGGAATAATATGGGTGTCCAGACCCCATAGTTAATTATTGACCTGAAGGTGTTCCGGGTGATGTCCATATATTACCGAACCTGCACGGTCACCACTTAACATTTAGTGGTTGATAGAGTACTATGAGTTCATAGGAGAATGAGAGGAAGGTACCGAATGTTTTCAGAAGTGTTCCGAGAGTGTATTAGTAATACCAGGAGTGTCCTGGAGCTGCCCGGCCGGGAAGGTCCCGGAAAGACCTTGGAAGTTTTGAAATCTTCTGGATGGTTCTAAAAGAGCCTAGTGGGTTTCTCCGATTGGGCATAGTGGTGGCACCCACGTGGGCCATAAGTCCCAAGGTGGTGCGCACCCACTTGGCTTGGACGCCAAGCCAAGAGGTGCGACTGTTGGGAAACATAGCATGCAATTTAAAAAAAAAATCTGACGCTCACGCAAGATCTATCTAGGAGATGCATAGCAATGAGAGGGGGAGAGTGTGTCCACATACCCTCGTAGACCGAAAGCGTAAACATTAACTTAACGTGGTTGATGTAGTGGAACGTCTTCTCGAATCAACCGATCAAGTACCAAAGGTACGACACCTTCAAGTTCTGCACACGTTCAGCTCGATGACGTCCCTCAAACTCTTGATCCAGCAGAGTGTTGATGGAGTCAATGAGTTCCATCAGCACGATGGCGTGATGACGGTGTTGGCAATGTGATCCGTGCAGGGCTTTGCCTAAGCACTACTATGATACTATTAGAGGAGTAAACGGTGGAGGAGGGCACCGCACACGGCTAAGACAATGTTGTCCCTTTGGCGTGCCCCTGCCCCCGTATATAAAGGAGGGGAGGAGGAGGTGGGCCAACAAGGGGCGCGCCATGGGGGGGGGAGTCCTACTAGGACTCCACTCCTAGTAGGATTCACCCCCCTTTTCTCCTTCCTTCCGGAGTAGCAAAGGGGAAAGGGAGAGGGAGTAGGAGAGGGAAGGGGGGCGCCGCCCCCACCCCTTGTCCAATTCGGATTGGCAGGGGGGCGCCACCTCCTATGGCCGGTCATCTCTTCTCCACTAAGGCCCATGTGGCCCATTAACTTTCCCAGGGGGTTCCGGTAACCTCCCTGTACTCTGAAACTTATCCGAAACTTCCCGAAACCATTCCGGTGTCCAAATGTAACCTTCCAATATATCAATCTTTACCTCTCGACCATTTCGAGACTCCTCGTCATGTCCGTGGTCTCATCCTAGACTCCGAACAACCTTCGGTCACCAAAACACATACCTCATATAATACCGATCGTCATCGAACGTTAAGCGTGCGGACCCTACCAGTTCGAGAACTATGTAGACATGACCGAGACACCTCTCCGGTCAATAACCAATAGCAGAACCTGGATGCTCATATAGTTTCCCACATATTCTATGAAGATCTTTATCGGTCGAACCGTAATGTCAATATAGTTATTCCCTTTGTCATCGGTATGTTACTTGCCTGACATTCGATCGTCAGTATCTTCATACCTAGTTCAATATCATTACCGGAAAGTCTCTTTACTCGTTCTGTAGTGCATCATATCGTGAACAACTGATTAGTCACATTGCTTGCAAGGCTTCATACGATGTGCATTACCGAGAGGGCCCAGAGATACCTCTCCGATATTTGGAGTGACAAATCCTAATCTCGATCTATGCCAACCCAACAAACACCTTCGGAGATACGTGTAGAGCATATTTATAATCATCCAGTTATGTTGTGACATTTGATAGCACACAAGGCATTCCTCCGGTGTCCGGGAGTTGCATAATATCTTAGTCGGAGGAATATACATTTGACACGAAGAAAGCAGTAGCAATAAAACTGAATGATCATTTATGCTAAGCTAACGGATGTGTCTTGTCCATCACATCATTCTACTAATGATTTGATCCCGTTATCAAATGACAACTCATGTCCATGGCTAGTAACTTAACCATCTTTTGATCAACGAGCTAGTCTAGTAGAGGCATACTAGGGACATGTTGTTTTGTCTATGTATCCACACATGTATCAAGTTTCCGATTAATACAATTCTAGCATGAATAATAAACATTTATCATGAATAAGGAAATATAAAATAACAACTTTATTATTGCCTCTAGGGCATATTTCCTTCTGTCTCCCACTTGCACTAGAGTCAATAATCTAGATTACATTCTAATGAATCTAACACCCATGGAGTCATGGTGTTGATCATGTTTTGCTTGTGGAAGAGGCTTAGTCAACGGGTCTGCAACATTTAGAGTCATATGTATTTTGCAAATCGCTATGTCTCCCTCCTTGACCAAATCTCGAATGGAGTTGAAGTGTCTCTTGATGTGTTTGGTCTTTTTGTGAAATCTAGATTCCTTTGTAATGGCTATTGCTCCAGTATTGTCACAAAAGATTTTCATTGGACCCGATGCACTAGGTATTACACCTAGATCAGATATGAACTCGTTCATCCAGACTCCTTCGTTTGCTGCTTCCGAAGCAGCTATGTACTCCGCTTCACACGTAGATCCCGCCACGACGCTCTGCTTGGAGCTGCACCAACTAACAGCTCCGCCATTCAATAAAAATACGTATCCGGATTGTGACTTAGAGTTATCCGGATCAGTGTCAAAGCTAGCGTCGACGTAACCATTTACGACAAGATCTTTGTCACCTCCATAAACGAGAAACATATCCTTAGTCCTTTTTAGGTACTTTAGGATGTTCTTGAAGGCTGTCCAGTGATCCACTCCTGGATTACTTTGGTACCTCCTTGCTAAACTTATAGCAAAGGCACACATCAGGTCTGGTACACAACATAACATACATGATAGAACCTATGGCTGAAGCATAGGGAATACCTTTCATTTTCCCTCTATCTTCTGTAGTGGTCGGGCATTGAGTCTGACTCAACTTCACACCTTGTAACACAGGCAAGAACCCTTTCTTTGACTGATCCATTTTGAACTTCTTCAATACTTTATCAAGGTATGTGCTTTGTGAAAGTCCTATCAAGCGTCTTGATCTATCTCTATAGATCTTGATGCCCAATATGTAAGCAACTTCACCGAGGTCTTTATAGAAAAGCTCTTATTCAAGTATCCTTTTATGCTATCCAGAAATTCTGCATCATTTCCAATCAACAATATGTCATCCACATATAATATTAGAAATGCTATAGAGCTCCCACTCACTTTCTTGTAAATACATGCTTTTCCAAAAGTCTGTATAAAACCATACGCTTTGACACCTCATCAAAGTGTATATTCCAACTCTGAGATGCTTGCACAAGTCTATATGGATCGCTGGAGCTTGCACACTTTGTTAGCACCTTTAGGATCGACAAAACCTTCTGGTTGCATCATATACAACTCTTCTTTAAGAAATCCATTAAGCAATGCAGTTTCGACATCCATTTGCCAGATTTCATAATCATAAAATGCAGCAATTGCTAACGTGATTCAGACAGACTTAAGCATCGCTACGGGGGAGAACGTCTCATCGTAGTCAACTCATTGAACTTCTCGAAAACCCTTTGCAACAAGTCGATCTTTATAGACACTAACATTACCATCAGTGTCAGTCTTCTTCTTGAAGATCCATTTATTCTCTATGGGTCACCGATCATCGGGCATATCCACCAAAGTCCACACTTTGTTCTCATACATGGATCCTATCTCAGATTTCATGGCCTCAAGCCATTTATCGGAATCTGGGCTCATCATATCTTCTTCATAGTTTGTAGGTTCGTCATGGTCAGGTAACATGACTTCCAGAATAGGATTACCATACCACTCTGGTGCGGATCGTGATCTGCCAGACCTACGAGGTTCTGTAGTAACTTGAACTGAAGTTTCATGATCTCTATCATTAGCTTCCTCTACAATTGGTGTAGGCATCATGGGAACAGATTTCTCGGATGAACTACTTTCCAAATTGAGAGCAGATACAATTACCTCATCAAGTTCTACTTTCCTCCCAATCACTTCTATCGAGAGAAACTCCTTCTCTAGAAAGGTTCCGTTCTTAGCAACAAAAATCTTGCCTTCGGACTTGTGGTAGAATGAGTACCCCATTGTTTCCTTAGGGTATCCTATGAAGACACATTTCTCCAATTTGGGTTTGAGCTTATCAGGCTGAAGCCGCTTGACATAAGCATCACATCCCCAAACTTTAAGAAATGACAACTTAGGTTTGTTACCAAACCACAGTTCATACAGTGTCATCTCAACGGATTTTGACGGTGCCCCGTTTAAGTGAATGCAGCTGTCTCCAATGCATAACCCCAAAACGATAGTGGTAAATTGGTAAGAGACATCATAGATCGCACCATATCCAATAAAGTGCGGTTACGACGTTCAGACACACCATTACGTTGTGGTGTTCCAGGTGGCGTGAGTTGTGAAACTATTCCACATTGTTTTAAATGAAGGCCAAACTCGTAACTCAAATATTCTCCTCCACAATCAGATTGTAGAAATTATATTTTCTTGTTACGATGATTCTCTACTTCACTCTAAAATTCTTTGAACTTTTTAAAAGTTTCAGACTTGTGCTTCGTTAAGTAGATATACCCATGTCTGCTCAAATCATCTATGAAGGTCAGAAAATAACGATACACGTGATACATCTCCAACATATCTATAACTTTTGATTGTTCCATGCTATTATATTACCCCTTTTGGATGTTTATGGGCTTTATTTTACACATTTATATCATTTTTGGGACTAACCTACTAACCGGAGTCCCAGCCCGTATTGCTGTTTTTTTTGCCTATTTCAGTATTTCGAAGAAAAGGAATATCAAACGGAGTCCCAACGGAATGAAACCTTCGGGAGCGTGATTTTTGGAATGAACGTGATCCAGAGGACTTGGAGTGCAAGTCAAGAAGCAGCCGAGGCGCCCACGAGAGGGGAGGGCGCGCACACCCCTACAGGGCGCGGCCCCCTGTCTCGTGAGCCCCTCGGGCGGCCACTGACGTACTTCTTCCTCCTATATAAGCCTATGTACCCTGAAAACATCCAGGGAGCCAACGAAACACAACTTCTACCACCGTAACCTTCTGTATCCGCGAGATCCCATCTTGGAGCCTTCGTCGGGGCTCCGCCGGAGGGGGAATCGACCACACAGGGCTTCTACATCAACACCATAGCCCCTCCGATGAGTTGTGAGTAGTTTACCACAGACTTTCGGGTCCATAGTTATTAGCTAGATGGCTTCTTCTCTCTTTTTGGATCTCAATACAATGTTCTCCCCCTCTCTTGTGGAGATCTATTTGATGTAAACTCTTTTTGCTGTGTGTTTGTCGAGATCCGATGAATTGTGCGTTTATGATCAAGTTTATCTATGAGAAATATTTGAACCTCCTCTGAATTCTTTTATGTATGGTTGAGTTATCTTTTCAAGTCTCTTCGAATTATCAGTTTGGTTTGGCCTACTAGATTGATCTTTCTTGCCATGGGAGAAGTGCTTAGCTTTGGGTTCAATCTTGCGGTGTCCTTACACAGTGACAGAAAGGATTGCAAGGCACGTATTGTATTGTTGCCCTCGAGGATAAAAAGATGGGGTTTATATCATATTGCATGAGTTTATCCCTCTACATCATGTCATCTTGCTTAATGCGTTACTCTGTTCTTTATGAACTTAATACTCTAGATGCAGGCAGGAGTCAGTCGATGTGTGGAGTAATAGTAGTAGATGCAGGCAGGAGTTGGTCCACTTGTTGCGGACGTGATGCCTATATACATGATCATACCTAGATAATCTCATAATTATTCGCTTTTCTATCAATTGCTCGACAGTAATTTGTTCACCCACTGTAATACTGATGCTATCTTGAGAGAAGCCTCTAGTGAAACCTATGGGCCCCCGGTCTATCTTTTATCATATAAGCTTTCAGTCTTCTTTTATTTGCATCTTTACTTTCTGCATCTATATTATAAAATACCAAAATATATTTATCTTATCATACTATCTCTATCAGATCTCACTTTCGTAAGTGGCCGTGAAGGGATTGACAACCCCTTTATTGTGTTGGTTGCGAGTTCTTTGTTTGTTTGTGTAGGTGCGTGGGACTTTTGAGGAGCCTCCTACTGGATTGATACCTTGGTTCTCAAAAACTGAGGGAAATACTTACGCTACTATTGCTGCATCACCCTTTCCTCTTCAAGGAAAACCAACGCAAGCTCAAGACGTAACAAGAAGGATTTCTGGCGCCGTTGCCGGGGAGGTCTTCGCTCAAGTCAAGACATACCAAGTACCCATCACAAACTCATCTCCCTCACATTTACATTATTTGCCATTTGCCTCTCGTTTTCCTCTCCCCCACTTCACCCTTGCCGTTTTATTCGCCCTCTCTTTACCAACCATTCTCTCTCTTTTTCGCTTGCCTTTTCTATTTGCTTGTGTGTTGGATTACTTGTTGCCATGGCCCAAGATAATACCAAATTGTGTGATTTCTCGAATACCAATAATAGTGATTTCCTTAGTACTCCGATTGCTCCTCTTAATGATGTTGAGTCTTGTGAAATCAATTCTGCTTTGCTGAATCTTGTTATGAAAGATCAATTCACCAGCCTTCCTAGCGAAGATGTCGCTACTCATCTAAACAACTTTGTTGATTTGTGTGATATGCAAAAGAACAAAGATATGGATAATGATATTGTTAAATTGATGTTATTTCCGTTTTCACTTAGAGATCGTGCTAAAGTTTGGTTTTCGTCTTTGCCTAAAAATAGTATTGTTTCTTGGAACAAGTGCAAAGATGCTTTTATCTCTAAGTATTTTCCTCCTGCTAAGATCATCACTCTTAGGAACGATATTATGAATTTTAAACAACTTGATCATGAGCATGTTGCCCAATCCTGGGAAAGAATGAAATTGATGATTCACAATTGCCCTACTCATGGCTTGAATTCATGGATGATCATACAAAATTATTATGCTGGTTTGAACTTTGCTTCTAGAAACCTCTTAGATTCAGCCGCGGGAGGCACATTTATGGAAATCACGTTAGGAGATGCTACAAAACTTCTTGATAATATTATGGCTAATTATTCTCAATGGCACACCGAAAGATCTTCTAGTAAAAAAGTGCATGCTATAGAAGAAATCAATGTTTTGAGTGGAAACATGGATGAACTTATGAAATTGTTTGCTACTAAAAATACTCCTATTGATCCCAATGATATGCCTTTGTCTACTTTGTTTGAGAATAATAATGAATCTATGGATGTGAATTTTGTTGGTAGGAGTAGTTTCGGTAACAATGCTTATAGAGGAAACTTCAATTCTAGACTGTTCCCTAGTAATTCCTCTAATAATTATGGAAATTCCTACAATAATTCTTATGGTAATTTTAATAAGATGCCCTCTGATTTTGAGAATAGTGTGAAAGAATCTGTGATTTCTCAATAGAATTTTAATGCTTTTCTTGAAGAAAAATTGCTCAAGGTTGATGATTTGGCTAGGAACGTTGATAGACCTTCGCTTGATGTTGATTCTCTTAAACTTAGATCTTCTCCTCCTAAGCATGATATCAATGAGTCTCTCAAAGCAATGAGAATTTCCATTGATGAGTGCTAGGAAAGAACCGCTAGATTGCGTGCTAAGAAAGATAGCTTTGTAAAGGCGTGTTCTTCTAGTTTGCATGAAAATAATGATGAAGATCTTAAAGTTATTGATGTGTCCCCTATTATATCTTTGTTTTGCAATATGAATCTTGATAATTATGGGACTGAAGATGAGTCAACTTTACCTAGAAGGCGTCCCAATAATTCGGAGTTTTTAGATCTTGATGCTAAATTTGGTAAAAGTGGGATTGGAGAGGTCATGACTTTAAATAGTATTGAACCCACTATCTCGGATTTCAAGGAATTTGATTATGATAATTTTTCTTTAGAAGGTTTTATTTCCTTGTTGCAATCCGTTGTTAATTCTCCTCATGCTTATAGTCAAAATAAAGCTTTTACCAAACACATTGTTGATGCCTTGATGCAATCTTATGATGAAAAACTTAATTTGGAAGTTTCTATACCCAGAAAACTTAATGATGAGTGGGAACCTACTATAAAGATTAGAATTAAAGATCATGAGTGTTTTGCTTTGTGTGATTTGGGTGCTAGTGTTTCCACGATTCCGAAAACTTTATGTGATATTCTAGGTTTCCATGATCTTAATGATTGCTCTTTAAATTTGCACCTTGCGGATTCCACCATTAAAAAGCCAATGGGAAGGATCACTGATGTTCTCATTGTTGCAAATAGAAATTTGGTGCCCTTAGATTTTATCGTTCTTGATATAGATTGCAATCTTTCTTGCCCTATTATTCTTGGTAGACCTTTCCTTAGAATGATTGGCGCGATTATTGATATGAAGGAAGGGAATATTAGATTCCAATTTCCATTAAAGAAAGGCATAGAGCACTTTCCGAGAAAGAAAGTCAAATTACCTTATGAATCTAGCATGCGAGCTACTTATGAATTTAGTGCCAAAGATGGCACTACTTAGATCTATCTTCGCTTTTATGCCTAGCTAGGGGCGTTAAACGATAGCGCTAGTTGGGAGGCAACCCAATTTTATTTGTGTTATTTGTTTTTGTTCTTGTTTAGTAATAAATTTTGCTTCTACCTTCTGTTTAGATGTGTTTTTATCTTTTAATTAGTGTTTGTGCCAAGTAGAACCTATAGGATAACCTATGATGATAGTTGATTTGATTCTGCTGAAAAACAGAAACTTTGCACGCACGAATCTAGTTTTGTTAAATCACATGAACGTGATTTTGCGTTGATTCTTTTTGCTGCTGATCAATAGACAAATTTTCCAGGATTTCCTAATTTGTTAGAATTTTAGAGTTCCAGAAGTTTGCGTTAGTTACAGATTGCTACAGACTGTTCTGTTTTTGACAGATTCTGTTTTTCGTGTGTTGTTTGCTTATTTTGATGCATCTATGGCTAGTAAAATAGTTTATAAACCATAGAGAAGTTGGAATACAGTAGGTTTAACACAAAAATAAATAAATAATGAGTTCATTACAGTACCTTATGTGGTGGTTTTGTTTTCTTTCACTAACGGAGCTTATAAGATTTCCTATTGAGTTTTGTGTTGTGAAGTTTTCAAGTTTTGGGTAAAGCTTTGATGTACTATGGAATAAGGAGTGGCAAGAGCCTAAGCTTGGGGATTCCCAAGGCACCCCAAGATATTATAGAATAGCCAAAAGCCTAAGCTTGGGGATGCCCCGGGAAGGCATCCCCTCTTTCGTCTCTGTTCATTGGTAACTTTACTTGGAGCTATATTTTTATTCACCACATGATATGTGTTTTGCTTGGAGTGTAGTGTATTATATTATTCTTTGATTTTTAGTTTACCACAATCATCCTTGCTGTACACACCATTTGGGAGAAGCCTACTTGATTAGAATTTGTTAGAATACTCTTTGTGCTTCACTTATATCTTTTGAGCATGATAGTTTTTGCTCTAGTGCTTCACTTATATCTTTTAGAGCACGGCGGTGACTTATTTTTGTAGAAATTGCTAGTCTCTCATGCTTCACTTATATTATTTTGATAGTATTTTAGAACAGCATGGTATTTGCTATGGTTATAAAATTGGTCCTAGAATCGCAGGCATCCAAGTTGGGTATAATAAAAACTATCATAGGAACTGAATTGGATTCTATGATCGATTTGATACTTGATAATTGTTTTGAGATAGGGAGGTAGTGATATTAAAGTCATGCTAGTTGGGTGATTATGAATTTAAAGAATGCTTGTGTTGAAGTTAGCAAGTCCCGTAGCATGCACGTATGGTTAAAGTTGTGTAACAAATTTGAAACATGAAGTGTACCTAGCTTGTGCATCCTTATGAGTGGCGGTCGGGGACGAGCGATGGTCTTTTCCTACCAATCTATCCCCCTAGGAGCATGCGCGTAGTGCTTGATTTTTGATGACTTCTAAATTTTTGCAATAAGTATATGAGTTCTTTTGACTAATGTTGAGTCCATGGATTATACGCACTTTTACCTTTCCGCCATTGCTAGCCTCTTCGGTACCGTGCATTGCCCTTTCTCACCTTGAGAGTTGGTGCAAACTTCGCTGGTGCATCCAAACCCCTTGATACGATACGCTCTATCACACATAAACCTCCTTATATCTTCCTCAAAACAGCCACCATACCTACCTATTATGGCATTTCCATAGCCTTTCCGAGATATATTGCCATGCAACTTTCCACCGTTCCGTTTATCATCATCATGACATACTTTACTTTTGTCATATTGCCATTGCATGATCATGTAGTTGACATCGTATTTGTGGCAAAGCCACCTTGCATAATTTTCATACATGTCACTGTTGATTCATTGCACCATCCTGGTACACCGCCGGAGGCATTCATATAGAGTCATATCTTGTTCTAGTTTCGAGTTGTAATTCATATGTTGTAATCAATAAAAGTGTGATGATCATCATTATTAGAGCATTTCCCAAAAAGAAAAAAAGAGAAGAAAGGCCAAAATAAAAAAAGAAAGGCCCAAAAAACATAAAAAATAAAAATAAAAGGGGCAATGTTACTATCTCTTTTTCCACACTTGTGCTTCAAAGTAGCACCTTGTTCTTCATGTAGCGAGTCTCATATTTTGTGCTTCAAAGTAGCACCATGTTTTTCATATAGTGAGTCTCATAAGTTGTCTTTTCATACTAGTGGGAATTTTTCATTATAGAACTTGGCTTGTATATTCCTACGATGGGCTTCCTCAAATGCCCTAGGTCTTCATGAGCAAGCAAGTTGGATGCACACCCACTAGTTTCTTTTTGTTGAGCATTCATTTATAGCTCTGGTGCATCCGTTGCATGGCAATCCCTACTCTTCATTTTGACATAAATTGATGGGCATCTCCATAGCCCGTTGATTATCCTCGTCAATGTGAGACTTTCTCCTTTTTTGTCTTCTCCACACAATCCCCATCATCATATTCTATTCCACCCATAGTGCTATATCCATGGCTCACGCTCATGTATTGCGTGAAGGTTGAAAAAGTTTGAGATTATTTAAGTATGTAACAATTCCTTGGCTTGTCATCGGGGGTATATAAGTTGGGAACATCTTTGTGTGACGAAAATGAAGCATAGGCTAACTATGTGATTTTGTAGGGATGAACTTTCTTTTGCCATGTTATTTTGAGAAGACATGATTACTTTGATTAGTATGCTTGAAGTGTTACTATTTCTTTTATCAATATGAACTTTTATTTTGAATCATTTGGATCTGAACATTCATGCCACAATAAAGACAATTACATTGAGAATTATGCTAGGTAGCATTCCACATCAAAAATTCTGTTTTTATCATTTACCTACTCGAGGACGAGCAGGAATTAAGCTTGGGGATGCTTGATACGTCTCCAGCGTATCTATAATTTTTGATTGTTCCATGCTATATATTACCCCTTTTGGATGTTTATGGGCTTTATTTTACACATTTATATCATTTTTTGGACTAACCTACTTACCGGAGGCCCAGCCCGTATTGCTGTTTTTTGCCTATTTCAGTATTTCAAAGAAAAGGAATATCAAACGGAGTCCAAACGGAATGAAAACTTTGGGAGCGTGATTTTTGGAACGAACGTGATCTAGAGGACTTGGAGTGCAAGTCAAGAAGAAGCCGAGGCGGCCACGAGAGGGGAGGGTGCGCCCCCTGTCTCTTGGGCCCCTCGGGCGGCCACCGACATACTTCTTCCTCCTATATAAGCCTACGTACCCCGAAAACATCCAGGGAGCCAACGAAACACAATTTCCACCGCTGTAACCTTCTGTATCCGCGAGATCCCATCTTGGAGCGTTCGCCGGCGCTCCGTCGGATGGGGAATGGACCACGGAGGGCTTCTACATCAACACCATAGCCCCTCCGATGAGTTGTGAGTAGTTTACCATAGACCTTCGGGTCCATAGTTATTAGCTAGATGGCTTCTTCACTCTTTTTGGATCTCAATACAATGTTCTCCCCCTCTCTTGTGGAGATCTATTCGATGTAAACTCTTTTTGCGGTGTGTTTGTCGAGATCCGATGAATTGTGGGTTTATGATCAAGTTTATCTATGAGAAATATTTGAATCTCCTCTGAATTCTTTTATGTATGATTGAGTTATCTTTGCAAGTCTCATCGAATTATCAGTTTGGTTTGGCCTACTAGATTGAACTTTCTTGCCATGGGAGAAGTGCTTAGCTTTGGGTTCAATCTTGCGGTGTCCTTACCCAGTGACAAAAAGGGTTGCAAGGCACATATTGTATTGTTGCCATCGAGGATAAAAAGATGGGGTTTATATCATATTGCATGAGTTTATCTCTCTACATCATGTCATCTTGCTTAATGCATTACTCTGTTATTTATGAACTTAACACTCTAGATGCAGGCAGGAGTCGGTCGATGTTTGGAGTAATAGTAGTAGATGCACGCAGGAGTCGGTCTACTTGTTGCGGACGTGATGCCTATATACATGATCATGCCTAGATAATCTCATAATTATTCGCTTTTCTATCAATTGATCGACAGTAATTTGTTCACCCACCGTAATACTTATGCTATCTTGAGAGAAGCCTGTAGTGAAACCTATGGCCCCCGGGTCTATCTTTTATCATATAAGCTTTCAATCTACTTTTATTTGCATCTTTACTTTCTGCATCTATATTATAAAATACCAAAAATATATTTATCTTATCATACTATCTCTATCAGATCTCACTTTCGCAAGTGGCCATGAAGGGACTGACAACCCCTTTGTTGCGTTGGTTGCGAGTTCTTTGTTTGTTTGTGTAGGTGCGTGGGACTTTTGAGGAGCCTCCTACTGGATTGATACCTTGTTTCTCAAAAACTGAGGGAAATACTTACGCTACTATTGCTACATCACCCTTTCCTCTTCAAGGAAAACCAACGCAAGCTCAAGACGTAGCAACCTGCCACGAGCATCAACACTCATTGGACCTCATATATCGCTATGTATTATTTCCAACAAGTCACTAGCTCGTTCCATTGTTCCAGAGAACGGAGGTCATCTTGCCCATAAGGCACGGTTCACAAGTATCAAATGATTCATAATCAAGTGATTCCAAAAGTCCATCTTTATGGAGTTTCTTCATGCACTTTACACTGATATGACCCAAACGATAGTGCCACTAATAAGTTGCACTATCATTATCCACTTTGCATCTTTTGGCATCAATATTATGAATATGTGTATCATCACAATCAAGATTCAACAGAAATAGACCACTCTTCAAGGGTGCATGACCATAGAAGATATTGCTCATATAAATAGAACAACCATTATTCTCTGATTTAAATGAATAACTGTCTCGCACTAAACAAGATTCAGATATAATGTTCATGCTCAACGCTGGCACAAAATGACAATTATTCAGGTCTAAAACTAATCCCGACGGTAGATCTAGAGGTAGCGTGCCGACGGCGATCACATCAACCTTGGAACCATTTCCGACGCGCATCATCACCTCGTCCTTAGAAAATCTTCATTTAATCCATAGTCCCTGCTTCGAGTTACAAATATGAGCAATCGAACCGGTATCAAATACCCAGGCACTACTACGAGAATTAGTAAGGTACACATCAATAACTTGTATATCAATTATACCTTTGTTCACCTTTCCATCCTTATTATCCGCAAAATACTTGGGGCAGTTTCGCTTCCAGTGACCAATCCCTTTGCCGTAGAAGCACTCAGTTTCAAGCTTGGGTCCAGACTTGGGTTTCTTCCCGGGAGAGACAACTTGTTTGTCAGTCCTTTTGAAGTTCCCCTTCTTTTTACCCTTGCCCTTTTTCTTGAAACTAGTGGTCTTGTTAACCATCAACACTTGATGCTCCTTCTTGATTTCTACCTCCGCGGCCTTTAGCATTGCGAAGAGCTCAGGGATAGTATTATTCATCCCTTGCATATTTTAGTTCATCAACACGCGACTGCAGGCATTCACAATGTCTGCAGTTGCTGGGGCAGGTGGTACACCGAGCGATGCATCAAGGACATAATTCTTCTGTGCAGCAATGAGGATAATCCTCAAGGTACGGACCCAGTCCGTGTAGTATCTTCCATCATCTTTCAACTTAGCTTTCTCAAGGAACACATTAAAATTCAAGGGAACGGTAGCACGGGCCATTGATCTACAACATAGATATGCAAAAACTATCAAGACTAAGTTCATGATAAATTAAGTTCATTTAATCATATTACTTAATAACTCCCACTTAGATAGACATCCCTCTAGTCATCTAAATGATACGTGATCCAAATCAACTAAACCATGTCCAATCATTGATAACCCACAAGTATAGGGGATCACAACAGTTTTCGAGGGTTGAGTATTCAACCCAAATTTATAGATTCGACACAAGGGGAGCCAAAGAATATTTGAAGGTATTAGCAGCTGAGTTGTCAATTCAACCACACCTGGAGATTAATTATCTGCAGCAAAGTGATTAGTAGCACAGTAGTATGATAGTTTTGATGATAGCAGCAGTAGGAACGATAACAGTAACAATGATAGCAGTGATATTGTAGCAGTAACGATAGCAGTTGCAACAGTAGTAACTTAGCAAGAACAATATAAGATAAATTCATAGGCACTGGATCGGTGACTCGTTGGATGATATTCATCATGAGACAGTTATAACCTAGGGCGATACGGCAATAGCTCCAGATCATAAATATAATGTAGGCATGTATTCCGTAAATAGTCATACATGCTTATGGAAATAACTTGCATGCCATCATTTGTCCTACCCTCCCGTGGCAGCGGGGTCCTATTGGAAACTAAGGGATATTAAGGCCTCCTTTTAATAGAGAACTGGAACAAAGCATTAGCACACGGTGAAAATGAACTCCTCAAACTACGGTCATCACCGGGAGTGGTCCCGACTATTGTCACTCCGGGGTTGCCGGATCATAACACCTAGTAGGTGACTATAACTTGCAAGATAGGATCTAGAACATGGATATAATGGTCATAACATAAACGGTTCAGATCTGAAATCATGGCACCCGGGCCCAAAGTGACAAGCATTAAGCCTGGCAAAGTCATAGCAACATCAATCTCAGAACATAGTGGATACTAGGGATCAAGCCCTAACAAAACTAACTCGATTACATGATGAATCTCATCCAACTCCTCACCGACCAGCAAGCCTACGAAGGAATTACTCACTCCCGGTGGGGAGCATCATGGAATTGGCGATGGAGATGTGTTGGTGATGACGAAGACCGAAGATCCCCCTCTCCGGAGCCCCAAACTAACTCCAGATCTTCCCTCCCGAGGAAGAACAGGGCTTGGCGGTGGCTTCGTCTCGTGAAACGTGATAATTCTTTTTCGTTGATTTTTTTTTCTGGAAATATGAGATTTATAGCATCGGTTTGGTGGTCAGCGGGGCGGGGGGGGGGGGGGGGCTGGCGCGCCCTGGTGGGTTCTGCCCACCCAGGTGCCCCGCTCAGGTCCCTCCTGGCTCCAGAAATTCTCTTATTTGATATAAATAATCCTCGCAAAGTTTCGTTCCATTCTGAGAACTTTTATTTCTGCACAAAAATAACACCATGGTAGTTCTGCTGAAAACAGCGTCAGTCCGGGGTTAGTTTCATTTAAATCATGCAAATTAGAGTCCAAAACAAGAGGAAAAGCATTAGAAAAAGTAGATACGCTAGAGATGTATCAACTCCCCCAAGCTTAAACCTTTGCTTGTCTTGAAGCAATTCAGTTGATAAACTGAAAGTGAAAAAGAAAAACTTTTACGAACTCTTTTGCTCTTGTTTCATAAATAAGCTTAAGCAACACCTAGGTTTTCAGCAAGGATTATAACTAACCATGTCAACAATAACTCTTAAAAATTATATTAACTCATATCAAGGACATAAACAACGAGAGAGCAATAATAAGATATCTCAAATAGCAACACGTTGTCAAAATAGCCATGATATAATATGACAATAATGGTATCTCGCTAGCCCTTTCTGAGACCGCAAAACATAAATGCGGAGCACCCCCAAAGTTCAAGCAGCGACTAAACATTGTAATTCATGGTAGAAAAGATCCAGTCATGATGCACCCAACATTAGCTATAGACAATGCATCATCATGACAGCAGTCCTCTCAGGTTCTGGCGCTTATTGAGAAGGTGATGACACAACATAAAAGTAAATAGATAGTCCCTTCGCAGAGGGAAGCAGTGATTTGCAGAGGTGCCAGAGCTCAAGTTTTTAAAACAGAGGTACATAAATGATATTTTGAGACATGCACCCTTCTCATTCACTTCACGACCATCAGTTATCAATATCTTCCATGCTAAGCATGCTAGTGGCGGTTCCCAAGCGGAAATGTAAAGGTTATGACTCCATTGGGAGTTTTTGTTTGATTATTTGTAAGCTATTTTCTTTTTGTAGTTTGGGACTGGGCATCCCTATTACCGCCCTTTTCTTGTGCAATGGCGAGTGAATAAACACTCGACCTGAGAATAACCCACTTAGCTTGGAAGATACGGACTACCTCTTGTCATTCCATGAACGATCCAGGCACACAAAAATAATATTTATTTGAAGTTTTTAGAGGTGGCACATGCACATTTACTTAGGACGGCAGGGTAATACCGCATATAGGTAGGTATGGTGGACTCATCTGGAATAACTTGGGTTTCAGGTTTTTGATGTACAAGCAGAGTTCCCACTGAGTACAGGCGAAGGCTAGGAAATAGGTTGAGAAACGGCCAGCTAGAGAGAAACAACGGTCATGAACATGCATTATGCATAAGTAACATTGGAAACTAGCATGAGTAGGATATGAACACCATGGACATAAATATCATAGAGGCTATGTTGGATTTGATTCAACTACATGCATGAACATGTGCCAAGTCAAGCCACTCTTACATTCAGAGGAGGATACCATATCATCATACTACATCACAATCATTTTGACGCAATGTTGATATCCAAGATAAGTCATAATTCACTCCTAGCTACTTATGCATGGAATGAGAAACTATAATCTCTAATTGTCATTGCAAACATGTTTGATCATAATAGGCTGAAACATGGATACTAGGTTAAACATATTTACAAGCAAATGACCGAATGATATTCCCCCTATATGAACTTATGAGTGGCGGTCGGGGACGAGCGATGGTCTTTTCCTACCAATCTATCCCCCTAGGAGCATGCGCGTAGTACTTTGTTTTCAATGACTTGTAGATTTTTGCAATAAGTATATGAGTTCTTTATGACTAATGTTGAGCCCATGGGTTATACGCACTCTCACCCTTCCACCATTGCTAGCCTCTCTTGTGCCGCGCAACTTTCGCCGGTACCATACACCCACCATATACCTTCCTCAAAAGAGCCACCATACCTACATATTATGGCATTTCCATAGCCATTCCGAGATATATTGCCATGCAACTTTCCACCGTTCCGTTTATTATGACACGCATCATCATTGTCATATTGCTCTTTGCATGATCATGTACTTGACATCGTATTTGTGGCAAAACCACCTTCATAATTCTTCCATAAATGTCACTCTTGATTCATTGCATATCCCGGTACACCGCCGGAGGCATTCATATAGAGTCATATTTTGTTCTAAGTATCGAGTTGTAAGTAAAAAAAGTATGATGATCTTCATTATTAGAGCATTGTCCCAAGTGAGGAAAGGATGATGGAGACTATGATTCCCCCACAAGTCGGGATGAGACTTCGGACTTTATAAAAAAAAAGAGAAAGGCCAAATAAAAAATAGAAAGGCCAAATAAAAAAAGAAAAAAAAGAAAGAAAAAAAGAAAAAAATGAGAGAAAAAGAGAGAAGGGACAATGCTACTATCCTTTTACCACACTTGTGCTTCAAAGTAGCACCATGATCTTCATGATAGAGAGTCTCCTATGTTGTCACTTCCATATACTAGTGGGAATTTTTCATTATAGAACTTGGCTTGCATATTCCAATGATGGGCTTCCTCAAAATGCCCTAGGTCTTTGTGAGCAAGCAAGTTGTATGCACACCCACTTAGTTTCTTTTGTTGAGCTTTCATACACTTATAGCTCTAGTGCATCCGTTGCATGGCAATCCCTACTCACTCACATTGATATCTATTAATGGGCATCTCCATAGCCCATTGATACGCCTAGTTGATGTGAGACTATCTTCTCCTTTTTTGTCTTCTCCACAACCACCATTCTTTTCCACATATAGTGCTATGTCCATGGCTCACGCTCATGTATTGCGTGAAAGTTGAAAAGGTTTGAGAATACTAAAGTATGAAACAATTGCTTGGCTTGTCATAGGGGTTGTGCATGATTAAATACTTTGTGTGATGAAGATAGAGCATAGCCAGACTTTTGTAGGGATAGCTTTCTTTAGCCATGTTATTTTGAGAAGACATGATTGCTTTTGTTAGTATGCTTGAAGTATTATTGTTTTTATGTCAATATGAACTTTTATTTTGAATCATTTGGATCTGAAAATTCATGCCACAATAAAGAAAATTACATTGAGAATAATGCTAGGTAGAATTCCACATAAAAATTTCTGTTTTTATCATTTACCTACTCGAGGATGAGCAGGAATTAAGCTTGGGGATGCTTGATACGTCTCCAACGTATCTATAATTTTTTATTGTTCCATGCTATTATATTACCTGTTTTGGGTGTTTATGGGCTTTACTCTACACTTTTATATCATTTTTCGGACCAACCTACTAACCGGAGGCCCAACCCGAATTGCTGTTTTTTTTTTGCCTATTTCAGTGTATCGAAGAAAAGGAATATCAAACGGAGTCCAAACGGTATGAAACCATCAGGAGCGATCTTTTTGGAACAAATGCAAATCAGGAGACTTGGAGTGGACATCAAGAAGCGAACGAGGCGGCCACAAGGGTGCCCGGCGCGCCCTAAGGGGGTGGGCGCGCCCCCCACCCTTGTGGGCCCCTCGTGGCTCCACCACCTACTTCTTCCTCCTATATATACCCACGTACCCCGAGAACATCCAGGAGCACCATGAAAACCTAATTCCATCGCGCAACCTTCTGTATTCGCGAGATCCCATCTTGGAGCCTTCGCCGGCGCTCCGCGGAGGGGGACTCGACCACGGAGGGCCCTCTACCTCATCTCCAAGGCCTCTCCGATGAGTTGTGAGTAGTTTACCATAGACCTTCGGGTCCATAGTTACTAGCTAGATGGCTTCTTCTCTCTCTTTGAATCTCAATACCAAGTTCTCCTCGATCTTCTAGGAGATCTATTTGATGTAACTCTTTTTGCGGTGTGTTTCTTGAGATCCGATGAATTGTGGGTTTATGATCAAGTTTATCTATGAGAAATAATTGAATCTTCTCTGAATTCTTTTATGTGTGATTGGTTATCTTTGCAAGTCTCTTAGAATTATCAGTCTGGTTTGGCCTACTAGATTGATCTTTCTTGCAATGGGAGAAGTTCTTAGCTTTGGGTTCAATCTTGCGGTGTTCGTTCCCAGGGACAGCAGGGGCAGCAAGGCACGTATTGTATTGTTGCCATCGAGGATAAAAAGATGGGGTTTATATCATATTGCTTGAGTTTATCCCTCTACATCATGTCATCTTTCTTAATGCGTTACTCTGTTCTTATGAACTTAATACTCCAGATGCAGGCAGGAGTCGGTCGATGTGTGGAGTAATAGTAGTAGATGCAGAATCGTTTCAATCTACTTGTTGTGGACGTGATGCCTATATACATGATCATGCCTAGATAATCTCATAACTATGCACTTTTCTATCTATTGCTCGATAGTAATTTGTTCACCCAGCATAATACTTATGCTATCTTGAGAGAAGCCACTAGTGAAACCTATGGCCCCCGGGTCTATCTTTTATCATATAAGTTTCCAATCTACTTTTATTTGCATATTTTTACTTTCCAATCTATTTCATAAAAGTACCAAAAATATTTATCTTATCTTATTATCTCTATCAGATCTCACTTTCGCAAGTTACCGTGAAGGGATTGACAACCCCTTTATCGCGTTGGTTGCGAGGTTCTTGTTTGTTTGTGTAGGTACGCAGGACTTTTGAGGAGCCTCCTACTGGATTGATACCTTGGTTCTCAATAACTGAGGGAAATACTTACGCTACTTTGCTGCATCACCCTTTCCTCTTCAAGGGAAAATCAACATAGTGCTCAAGAGGTAGCACCCACCAGGGTGCGCCTGGGGTGCTGGCATGCCCAGGTGGGTTGTGCCCACCTGGTGCACCTCCCGCTGATATTATTTGCACCAGAAATTCATAAATATTCAGAAAAAAATCATATTAGGTTTTTAAAGCATTCTGAGAACTTTTATTTTTGGGTCATTTTTTTATTGCACGGAAAAAGAAGAAAATAGATAAAGCATGGCATTTTATTTTATTTAAATACTGAAAAAAAAACAAAAGGTATAGGGGCATAAGGTAGTGCTTAGTAAATTCATCAACTTCATACCTCTAAAAACTGATCCATTAATAAGGTTGATCAAGTCTTATTAACAACCATTTTCGATTAGCATGAAACCGAAGAACTTTCGTAAATCACTAAGTTACCTCAATGGGGATATGAATGTCCCCAACAATAAGCATTTCATGTTTCTTTTTGACAATAGGTAGAGGTAGTTGAAAACTTCCAATAGTGATTGTCGGAGATTTTTCAATAACATTAATACCATTCACTTGGAATTGTTTCTTCGGAAAGTGCACTGTATGCTCATTACCATTGATATGAAAAGTGACCTTGCTTTTATTGTAAAAAATAACAGCCCCTGCGGTATTCAAGAAGGGTCTACCAAGGATAATCGACATGTTTTCATCCTCGGGCATCTCAAGTATAGCAAAGTCAATCAAAATAGTAACATTAGCAACAACGACGGGCACATCCTCACAAATACCGATAGGTATGATAGTTGATTTATCAGCCATTTGCAATGATATTTCAGTAGGTGTGAGTTTATTCAAATCAAGTCTTTTATATAAAGAGAAAGGCATAGCACTAACACCAGCTCCCAAATCACATAAAGAAATTTTCACATAGTTTCTTTTCATGGAGCAAGGTATAGTTGGTATTCCCGGATCTCCAAGTTTTTTAGGTACTCCATCTTCGAAAGTGTAATTATCAAGCATAGTGGAGATTTCAGCTTCCGGTATTTTTCTCTTATTAGTGATGATGTATTTCATGTACTTTGCATAAGGAGGCATTTTCAAGATATCAGTCAAGCGAGTACACAAAAAGACTGGCCTAATCATTTCAGCAAAGCGTTCAAATTCTTCATCATCTTTCTTGTTAGTGGACTTAGGTGGAAAGGGCATAGGCTTTTGAACCCATGGTTCTCTTTCCTTTCCATGTTTTCTAGCAACAAAGTCTCTTTTGTCATATCTTTTATTCCTAGGTTGTGGGTTATCAAGATCAACAGCTTGTTCTATCTCAACATCATTATCTGGTTCTTTATCATTAGGTTGAGTGTTTTCATGAACCTCATCATTATCTTTTTCATTATTAGAAGATGAGTGTTCATTACCATATTGAGTTTCAGCATCAGAGATAGAAACTTCATTATCATTATCAGGAGGTATTTCTATTTCAAGTTCACTAGAAGCAGGCAAAGTCTTATCATTTTTCTTTTTCCTTTTCTTTTTAGAAGAACTAGGTGTAGTGGTGTTGTTCCTTTGAGAATCTTGTTCAATTATGTTTGGGTGTCCCTCAGGATAAAGTGGTTCCTAAGTCATTTTACCTCCTCTAGTTGCTACTCTAACAGAAAAGTCACTTATATTGTTGTTCATTTCATCAAGTAACTCTCTTTGAGATTTAGCAACTTGTTCTAATTGAGTTTGAACCATAGAGGCATGTTTTCCCACACCTCTAACATCATTTGAGATTGTAAATAACAAGTCACTTAAGTGAGCAATCATATCAGAGCTGTATTTCAATTGTTTCTTAACATTTGCATTGAAGTGATCTTCCTTTCTAATGTAATTATCAAACTCATAAAGACATTGACTAGGATGTTTTTTACGAGGATCATCACTATCATTGAAGTTCATTAAAGATTTACCTCTACCACCTTGGGTGATGGTGGTGCTTCAAGCCCATGCATTTCTTCGATAGGTGGTAAATTTTTAACATCCTCGGCCTTAATACCTTTTTCCTTCATAGATTTCTTTGCCCCTTGCATATCTTCAGGAATGAGATATAAGATACCCCTCTTCTTCAGAGTGGGTTTAATAGGTATTTCAGGAGGAGTTAAATCATCATAATTTTTCAATATGTTATTCAATAATTCTTCAGCTTGCCCAATAGTTCGTTCCCTGAAAACACAACCAACACAACTATCTAGGAAGTCCCTAGAAGCATCGGTTAGTCCGTTATAGAAGATATCAAGTATTTCATTTTTCTTAAAAGGATGATCAGGCAAAGCATTAAGCAATTGGATAAGCCTCCCCCAAGCTTCTGGGAGACTCTCTCCAATTTGCACAAAGTTAAATATTTCCTGCAAGGCAGCTTGTTTCTTATGAGCAGGGAAATATTTTTCAGAGAAGTAATAAATCATATCCTGGGGACTACGCACACAACCAGGAGCAAGAGTATTATACCAGGCTTTAGCATCACCTTTTAATGAGAACGGAAATAACTTGAGAATGTAGTAATAGCGAATCTTCTCATCATGAGCAAAAAGGGTAGCTATATCATTCAACTTAGTAAGATGTGCCACAACAGTTTCAGTTTCATAACCATGGAAAGGATCAGATTCAACCAAAGTGATTAACTCTGGGTCGACAGAGAATTCATAATCCTTATCAGCAATAACAATAGGTGAAGTAGCAAACTCAGGATCACATTTCATTTTAGCATTCAAAGATCTTTCTTTATACTTGCATAATAATTTCTCTAGATCATTTCTATCCTTAGAAGCAAGAATATCTCCAGTTGCCTCCTCACTCATAGTATAACCTTCCGGTAAGTTTAGCAATTCATATCTAGGAGGACTAGTTCTAGTAGGTGTTTCAGTATTTTCAGTTTCAACTTCATCATCAGATTCAACAATATCATGATGTCTTACTTTAGCAATTTGTTCATCAAGAAATTAACCTAGTGGCACATCATCATCAAGCAAGGTACTAGCATCATCATGAGTAACATTCATAGCAGAAGTAGCATCACCAATAACTTGCGACATATCAGGATGAATAGCGTGTTGTGGTGTTGCATGTTTACTTATAACAGGAGGTGAATCTAAAGCAGAACTGGATGGCAGTTCCTTACCTCTCCTCGTCTTTGAGGGAAAAATCGTAGTCTTAGCATCCTTTAGATTCTTCATAGTGATAGTATGATAATAATCCCAAGTGACTCAAAAAATATAGCTACGCTAGCTCCCCGACAACGACGCCAGAAAAAGGTCTTGATAACCCACAAGTATAGGGGATCGCAACAGTTTTCGAGGGTAGAGTATTCAACCCAAATTTATAGATTCCACACAAGGGGAGCCAAAGAATATTTGAAGGTATTAGCAACTGAGTTGTCAATTCAACCACACCTGGAGATTAATTATCTATAGCAAAGTTATTAGTAGCATAGTAGTATGATAGTTTTGATGATAGCAGCAGTAGTAACGATAACAGTAACAATGATAGCAGTGATATTGTAGCAGTAACGATAGCAGTAGAAATAGTACTAACTTAGCAAGAACAATATAAGATAAATTCATAGGCATTGGATCGGTGACTCATTGGATGATTTTCATCATGCGACAGCTATAATCTAGGGCGATAAATATAATGTAGGCATGTATTTCGTAAATACTTATACATGCTTATGGAAAAAACTTGCATGGCATCTTTTGTCCTACCCTCCCATGGTAGCGGGGTCCTATTGGAAACTAAGGGATATTAAGGCCTCCTTTTAATAGAGAACCAGAACAATGCATTAGCACACGGTGAATACATGAACTCCTCAAACTATGGTTATCACTGGGAGTGTTCCCGTCTATTGTCACTCCGGGGTTGCCAGATCATAACACGTAGTAGGTGACAAGCATTAAGCCTGGCAAAGTCATAGCAACATCAATCTCAGAACATAGTGCATACTAGGGATCAAGCCCTAACAAAACTAACTCGATTACATGATGAATCTCATCCAACTCCTCATCGACCAGCGAGTCTACGAAGGAATTACTCAGTCCCTGTGGGGAGCATCATGGAATTGGCGATGGAGATGTGTTGGCGATGACGAAGATCACCCCCTCTCCGGAGTCCCAAACGGACTCCAGATCTGCCCTCCTGAGGAAGAACAGGGCTTGGCGGCGGCTCCGTCTCGTTAAACGTGATAATTCTTTTTCCCAATTTTTTCTAGAAATATGGGATTTTATAGCGTCGGTTTGGGGGTCAGCGGGGCCACCAGGTGGGAAGCACCCACCAGGGTGCGCCTGGGGGGCTGGCGGGCCCTGATGGGTTGTGCCCACCCAGGTGCCCCCTCAAGTCACTCCCGGCTCCAGAAATTATCTTATTTGATATAAAAAATCCTCGCAAAGTTTCCTTCCATTCCGAGAACTTTTATTTCTGCACAAAAATAACACCATGGTAATTCTGCTGAAAACAGCGTCAGTCCGGGGTTAGTTTCATTCAAATCATGCAAATTAGAGTCCAAAACAAGAGGAAAAGCGTTAGGAATAGTAGATACGTTGGAGATGTATCAATCATCATGTGAGATGGAGTAGTCTTCAATGCTAAACATCACTATGTTGATCATATCTACTATATGATTCACGTTCGACCTTTCGGTCTCCAGTGTTCCAAGGCCATATCTGTATATGCTAGGATCATCAAGTTTAACCCGAGTATTCTGCGTGTGCAAATCTGGCTTGCACCCGTTGTATTTGAACATAGAGCCTATCACACTTGATCATCACGTGGTGTCTCAGCACGAAGAACTTTTGCAATGGTGCATACTCGGGGAGAACACTTATACCTTGAAATTTAATAAAGAGGGTATCTTATAATGTTACCGCCGTACTAAGCAAAATAAGATGCATAAAAAGATAAATACATGCAATCAAAATATGTGACATGATATGGCCATCATCATCCTGTCCTCATGATCTCCATTACCGAAGCAATGTCATGATCTCCATTGTCACCGGCTTGACACCTTGATCTCCATCGTAGCGTTGTGGTCGTCTCGCCAACCATTGCTTCTACGACTATCGCTACCGCTTAGTGATAAAGTAAAGCAATTACATAGCACTTGTATTTCATACAATAAAGCGACAACCATATGGCTCCTGCCGGTTGCCGATAACTTTTACAAAACATGATCATCTCATACAACAATCTTTATATCACATCATGTCTTGACCATATCACATCACAACATGCCCTGCAAAAACAAGTTAGACATCCTCTACTTTGTTCGTTACAAAATTTACGTGGCTGCTACGGGCTACTAGAATGAACCATACATACCTACGACACAAAAACCACAACGGTGATTTATCAAGTTTGTTGTTTTAACCTTCACAAGGACCGGCCACAGTCAAAGTTGATTCAACTAAAGTTGGAGAAACAGACACCCGCCAGCCACCTTTATGCAATGTTGGGGAACGTAGTAATTTCAAAACATTTCCTACAAACACGCAAGATCATGGTGATGCATAGAAACGAGAGGGGAGAGTGTTGTCCACGTACCCTCGTAGACCGAAAGCGGAAGCGTTAGCACAACGTGGTTGATGCAGTGGTACGTCTTCACGGCCCGACCGATCAAGCACCGAAAACACGGCACCTCCGAGTTCTTGCACACGTTCAGCTCGATGACGTCCCTCGAACTCCGATACAGCTGAGTGTCGAGGGAGAGTTCCGTTAGCACGACGGCATGGTGACGATGATGGTGTTCTACCGTCGCGGGACTTCGCCTAAGCACCGCTACGATATTATCGAGGAGGACTATGGTGGAGGGGGGCACCGCACACGGCTAAGAGATCAATGATCAATTGTTGTGTCTATGGGGTGCCCCTCTCGCCCATATATAAAGGAGTGGAGGAGGGGGCCGGGCAAGGGGAGGATGCGCGCCCAAGGGGGGGAGTCCTACTCCCACCAGGAGTAGGACTCCTCTCTTTCCTATTTGGAGAGGGAGAGGGAAGGAAGAGGAAGGAGGGAGGAAGGAAAGGGGGGGGGGCCCATCCCAATTCGGATTGGGCTTGGGGGGGCGCCCCCTCCCTTGCTCCTTTCCCCTCCTTTCCATTAAGGCCCATTAAGGCCCATGTACCTCCCGGGGGGTTCCGATAACCTTCCGGAGCTCCGGCATTGTCCCAATCTCACCCGGAACCTTTCCGGTGTCCAAATATAGTCGTCCAATATATCAATCTTCATGTCTCGACCATTTCGAGACTCCTCGTCATGTCCGTTATCACATTCGGGACTCTGAACAACCTTCGGTACATCAAAACACATAAACTCATAATATAACTGTCATCTAACTTTAAGCGTGCGGACCCTACGGGTTCGAGAACTATGTAGACATGACCGAGACACGTCTCCGGTCAATAACCAATAGCGGAACCTGGATGCTCATATTGGCTCCTACATATTCTACGAAGATCTTTATCGGTCAAGCAGCATAACAACATACGTTGTTCCCTTTGTCATCGGTTTGTTACTTGCCCGAGATTCGATCGTCGGTATCTCAGTACCTAGTTCAATCTTGTTATCGGCAAGTCTCTTTACTCGTTACGTAATGCATCATCCCGTAACTAACTCATTAGCTACATTGCTTGCAAGGCTTATAGTGATGTGCATTACCGAGAGGGCCCAGAGATACCTCTCCGACAATCGGAGTGACAAATCCTAATCTCGAAATATGTCAACTCAACAAGTACCTTTGGAGACACCTGTAGAGCACCTTTATAATCACCCAGTTATGTTGTGATGTTTGGTAGCACACAAAGTGTTCTTCCGGTAAGCGGGAGTTACATAATCTCATAGTCATAGGAACATGTATAAGTCATGAAGAAAGCAATAGCAACATACTAAACGATCAAGTGCGAAGCTAACAGAATGGGTCAAGTCAATCACATCATTGTCCTAATGATGTGGTCCCGTTAATCAAATGACAACTCATGTCTATGGTTAGGAAACTTAACCATCTTTGATTCACGAGCTAGTCAAGTAGAGGCATACTAGTGACACTATGTTTGTCTATGCATTCACACATGTATTATGTTTCCGGGTAATACAATTCTAGCATGAATAATAAACATTTATCATGATATGAGGAAATAAATAATAACTTTATTATTGCCTCTAGGGCATATTTCCTTCAGTCTCCCACTTGCACTAGACTCAGTAATCTAGATTACACAGTAATGATTCTAACACCCATGGAGCCTTGGTGTTGATCATGTTTTGCTCATGGAAGAGGCTTAGTCAACGGGTCTGCAACATTCAGATCCGTATGTATCTTGAAAATCTCTATGTCTCCCACCTGGACTTGGTCCCGGATGGAATTGAAGCGTCTCTTGATGTGCTCGGTTCTCTTGTGAAATCTGGATTCCTTTGCCAAGGCAATTGCACCAGTATTATCACAAAAGATTTTCATTGGACCCGATGCACTAGGTATGACACCTAGATCGGATATGAACTCCTTCATCCAGACTTCTTCATTTGCTGCTTCCGAAGCAGCTATGTACTCCGCTTCACATGTAGATCCCACCACGATGTTTTGTTTAGAACTGCACCAACTGACAGCTCCACCGTTCAATATAAACACGTATCCGATTTGCGATTTAGAATCATCCGGATCAGTGTCAAAGCTTGCATCGATGTAACCATTCACGACTAGCTCTTTGTCACCTCCATAAACGAGAAACATATCCTTAGTCCTTTTTAGGTATTTCAGGATGTTCTTGACCGCTGTCCAGTGATCCACTCCTGGATTACTTTGGTACCTCCCTGCTAAACTAATAGCAAGGCACACATCAGGTCTGGTACACAGCATTGCATACATGATAGAGCCTATGGCTGAAGCATAGGGAACTTCTTTCATTTTCTCTCTATCTTCTGTAGTGGTCGGGCATTGAGTCTGACTCAATTTCACACCTTGTATTACTGGCAAGAACCCTTTCTTTGCTTGATCCATTTTGAACTTTTTCAAAACTTTATAAAGGTATGTACTTTGTGAAAGTCCAATCAAGCGTCTTGATCTATCTCTATAGATCTTGATGCCCAATATGTAAGCAGCTTCACCGAGGACTTTCATTGAAAAACTTTTATTCAAGTATCTTTTTATGCTATCCAGAAATTCTATGTCATTTCCAGTCAATAATATGTCGTCCACATATAATATTAGAAATGCTACAGAGCTCCCACTCACTTTCTTGTAAATACAAGCTTCTCCAAAAGTCTGTATAAAACCATATGCTTTGATCACACTATCAAAGCGTTTATTCCAACTCCGAGAGGCTTGCACCAGTCCATAAATGGATCGCTGGAGCTTGCACACTTTGTTAGCATCCTTTGGATCGACAAAACCTTCTGGTTGCATCATATACAACTCTTCTTCCAGAAATCCATTCAGGAATGCTGTTTTGACATCCATTTGCCAAATTTCATAGTCATAAAATGCGACAATTGCTAACATGATTCGGACAGACTTAAGCATCGCTACGGGTGAGAAAGTCTCATCGTTGTCAACCAATTGAACTTGTGAAAACCTTTCGCAACAAGTCGAGCTTTGTAGACAGTGACATTACCATCAGCGTCAGTCTTCTTCTTGAAGATCCATTTATTCACGATGGCTTGCCGATCATGGGGCAAGTCAACCAAAGTCCACACTTTGTTCTCATACATGGATCCCATCTTAGATTTCATGGCCTCAAGACATTTTGTGGAATCTGGGCTCATCATCGCTTCCTCATAGTTCGTAGGTTCGCCATGGTCAAGTAACATGACCTCCAAAATACGATTACCGTACCACTCTGGTGCGGATCTTACTCTGGTTGACCTACGAGGTTCTGTAGTAACTTGATCTGAAGTTTCATGATCAACATCATTAGATTCCTCACTTATTGGTGTAGCCGTCACAGGAACCGGTTTCTGTGATGAACTATTTTCCAATAAAGGAGCAGGTACAGTTACCTCATCAAGTTCTACTTTCCTCTCACTCACTTCTTTCGAGAGAAACTCCTTCTCTAGAAAGGATCCATTCTTGGCAACAAATGTCTTGCCTTCGGATCTGTGATAGAAGGTGTACCCAACAGTTTCCTTTGGGTATCCTATGAAGACACATTTCTCTGATTTGAGTTTGAGCTTATCGGGTTGAAGCTTTTTCACATAAGCATCGCAGCCCCAAACTTTGAGGAATAACAACTTTGGTTTCTTGCCAAACCACAGTTCATAAGGCGTCATCTCAACGGATTTTGATGGTGCCTATTTAACATGAATGCGGCCGTCTCTAAAGCATAACCCCAAAACGATAGCGGTAAATCAGTAAGAGACATCATAGATCGCACCATATCTAGTAAAGTATGATTACGACGTTCGGACACACCATTACGCTATGGTGTTCTGGATGGCGTGAGTTGCGAAACTATTCCGCAAGGCTTTAAATGTAAACCAAACTCGTAACTCAAATATTCTCCTCCACGATCAGATCGTAGAAAGCTTATTTTCTTGTTACGATGATTTTCAACTTCACTTTGAAATTCTTTGAACTTTTCAAATGTTTCAGACTTATGTTTCATTAAGTAGATATACCCATATCTGCTCAAATCATCTGTGAAGGTGAGAAAATAACAATACCCGCCGCGAACCTCAATATTCATTGGACCACATACATTAGTATGTATGATTTCCAACAAATCAGTTGCTCGCTCCATAGTTCCGGAGAACGGCGTTTTAGTCATCTTGCACATGAGGCATGGTTCGCAAGTACCAAGTGATTCATAATCAAGTGATTCCAAAAGTCCATCAGTATGGAGTTTCTTCATGCGCTTTACACCAATATGACCTAAACGGCAGTGCCACAAATAAGTTGCACTATCATTATCAACTCTGCATCTTTTGGCTTCAACATTATGAATATGTGTATCACTACTATCGAGATTCATCAAAAATAGACCACTCTTTAAGGGTGCATGACCATAAAAGATATTACTCATATAAATAGAACAACCATTATTCTCAGATTTAAATGAATAACTGTCTCGCATCAAACAAGATCTAGGTATAATGTTCATGCTCAACGCTGACACCAAATAACAATTATTTAGGTCTAAAACTAATCCCGAAGGTAGATGTAGAGGCACTACAAAAAAATACACTTCCGTGATGATACGTGTTTATCACAGTAGGTCGCGTTTTTTGTCATGCATGTACATCCATGACGATTTTATGACAGAATCAAGATAGTCATACCTGTGCTGTCGTAGAAGTGTTCCATGACATTACCAAAATTATCATCACGGAAGTGTCCACTTCCACGAAGATAAATCGCGCATCACAGAAGTGCTTTCGTCAAGGGTGACCGACACGTGGCATCTACCATAACGGAACGTCGTTAAGCTATCGGGTCGGGTTTTGGATCCGATAACCCGTTAACAGCCCTGGCCAATGGGGATTTTCCACGTGTAAAATCATCATTGGCTAGAGGAAACACGTGTCGGCTCACAGTTGGGACAGATGTCATCCGCTCATTGGACCGAAGGCGCCTATGATACGGCGACACATGGCACGGTCCAACAGAGGCCCATTCCTATGAAAAGGCTGGCCCGTTTGACTTGGTCAAAAGGTGGCGGGCCGGCCCACGGAAAGCCTGTTAACGCCATGTTCGCATATAGCCCATTTACAGCCCGCTAACCCAGCGCCCGTTACGCCCTATCCGAATTAGGCCCAGTAGCATCATCTGGGCCGTCCAATATGATTCCAGCCCATTTTAACTTCCGGCCCATGTGTGGCCCATGACTTCTTTCGGCCCATATGAGGCCCTTTGTAACTCTTGGCCCATTAACGGCCCATGGTGAAACTGGCCCATAATGAACAGTGTATCACTTTATACCCATTAACGGCCCGTTATTCTATTGGGCTGTTTCCAGCCCAAGTTATCTTTCGGCCTTCTCAGGGCCCATTGATTCTTGGGCTCATTTGTAGCATTCGGTTACATACGGCCCGTTACTGTCATTTTCTGCTTGTGGGCCAAATTCAGCCCGTCGTTACAGTCGGCCTGTTTGTGGACCGTTAATACGTTGGGCCGTTTTCATGTCAAAAAAAAACCGTTGGGCTGTTTTCATAGAGTTATCAAATACGGTCTATTAACGGCCCGTTATGGTCCACGAATTATACGACCATGATTGGCGAAATGATGATACGCCCCGTAGAAGGCCCATGGATCTATGGCCCATATGAGGCCCATGGATCTACGGCCCATAGAAGGCCCATGGGTCGTACGGCCCGTAGAAGGCCCATGGACCCTATGGCCCGTAGAAGGCCCATGGACCCTAAGGCCCATATAGAAGGTCAATGGATCCTACGGCCCGTATAGAAGGCCAATGGATCCTACGGCCGGAAGAAGGCCCGTGGATCATACGGCCTGCAGGAGGCCCATGGTTACAACAGTCCGTGTGTTGCCATGATTATTTTGGCCTAGTTACCAAAAATAGGCTATTGTGGCCACTAGAAAACAAAGAAAAAGAACTGCAGTGACTACAAGCAAACAACTAAACAAGACAATAAGGAAATAAATAAGCAAGCAATTAACGCTATTACACATGTTACATCCACTGGGCATCAAAGTTCGCCACCAGTGCAAATATAGGGAACAAAGCAGCATATTACATACACTGGCCGTCAAAATTGGCCACCAATGCAAATAAAAGCGGCAGCCAAACAAGAGCATAACTGAAACAACTTCAGAAGAGCTCAAGAAACGTTATCCTGGGTATCCACCATGCTGGCAATAATCTAGCAGGCTGATTAGCTTTGTCCTGTTTGGCGCTAAAATCCTCGAACACTTGCTGTTGCACCAGAAAGTATGCATCTGAATGCTCCATGGACTTCCGCGGTCCTTCCGCTTCTTGTCGCAGCACAACTGATCGATGTCTTTCAGCTTGTAGTTGAGACTCAAGAAACCGAACTGATTCAGACAGTGAGTTTGAATAGCTTGTGCAAGTGGTAGTGGCCAGTAACTCGAACACTAAACCAAGACAGGACTTTGGGGTTGTCTCGCTGTCTTCAAGATAGTCTTCCTTAGCTGTTTTATCAGTTTTTTGGAGACCAACAAGGATGTGTCACTATCCTGAACCTTATCTGCATTACTTCCTTTACCATTGCTTAATAAGGCACTCTTCCCCAATATTTTGTCAGCATTCTAAAAGAAGAAACAAGTAGACACATAACAAGTTTAGCATGTACTAGTATATGAAACTCATATCGGTGAACCAGTTCATTAGTAAGGTGGACAGGATTAAACTACCAAGTCTTCTATTGCCAAGTACTAGTACATAATAAAAGCATCAAACAAACATATATCTATGTCCTATGGTCACTGCATTGTCTTGCCAAATCAAAATAGAGACACGGTTCAAATCATGAAGACAAAGCAGAAGTGAAAGAATACAAAGCATGGGAAACTACACGGCACAACAAGATTTCAGATGGGTACCACGGGTCTACATGTACAACAACACTATTGGCTCTGTTGTGATGCTAGTAATGTGCATGACATGAAAGTCAACTGTATACACAATTGAAATTGAAATTAAAAGAGCTATTGATAAGAGCAAACCTGTTAAAGAAACATGCGTGAACATACCTGCTGTGCCATTGGAGTTTCGATTGGATCCTTCAATTTAAAAATAAGTTTGTATGAGTAAATACAGTGATACAAGAGCAAAGCAATCATAGTTAAAAAAGGCGCGCCTAAGCGAGCGCTTAAGAGCACCTAGGCTCTAGGCGTTGGCAAAACGCATTGTGCATAACTATGCTTAATCTGTGCATAACTGCGCATAAGCATGCGCTTTGGTCAGTAAAGCGCAAGGCGGTGGCAAAACGCACAATTAACGCCTAGCGCTTTTTTGAACTATGATAGCAATGGAATCTTAAATTAGAACAGTTGTTCTTCAGGTTTAGGCACTTGTTCTACATGAACAGAGTACAGTAAGACGCAAGAATATAATACTTAAAAATAGAAAATGAGCTCATAGACCTTACCACATTCTTGGTTCGGGACCAGTACAGAACAAGGCGTTCCCAGTCATCGTCCAGTAAATGTGTCTCAGGAGAACGTAAGGGAATTTGATGAGTTTCTTTGCCGGTGAAGTACGTTTTCTTCAGGTAATTCCGATACTGCCACCAAGCATTCTTGAAGATAGCAGAGGTATTAGCACAGGTTACCTCATCCTGAGTTTCCAAATCGGTCCTTCTCTATAGAGAAAAATGGGAAAATTTGCTGTATTATAACCATCATGGAGGTAGGATGTATGGGACGAAGCAAAGTAATTGCCATGAATAACATTACTTACACATAACTCCTGGACAAACACCTGCAACCGACATTTTCCTTCATCTTCAGTATAATATTTCCAAGATGGGAAGATACACACATACAATTTAACAACATTAAATGCGATAGATGCTAAACTACGACAAGCTGGTTGTGCTTCCTCCACATGAATAGGCGTACTAACTAGTGGAGTTGGGGTTCGCCGTGATAGTACTGGCCCTTAATTTGGGCACTGGAGCTGCCTTACTAACTGCTCTTGTTTGGGAGCTCTGTGGTGGAGATGGTGCTGTGTCAACAGGAACTGGGTTACTATCGGCTGGGGTTGGGGTTAGATTGGGTGAAGCTGGTTCTCTATCCATCGCAGTAGGGGTACAATCTGTGAGAGTTTGGGTTATGTGTGGTAGGGCCGGTTCTTGTGCATGTACAACCGGGGCGCTATCTCCACCAAGAGGTAGCACTGTTTTATTTGAAGACCGTTTTTTATTCCGCTAGATATTGGCATCACCCGCTCCAATTCAAATGGCTGATAAACAGGAAACATAGTTGAATGTACAGACATTGTATGAGAGACAGATGCAATAGATAGTGTGGAGAAAAGAGGGCATGAAATAGTTGACATGTATATTGTTTAACTAAAATGGATAGCATGACATAATTTCACATATATGATGTCTATCTAAACTGGATAGCATAGCATAACATAATTCAAAGATATGATGAATAACTAAATAGGATCGCATGACATAATTCACCTACATGTTATCTAAGTAATCAGGATCGCATCATTTAATTCACATATGTGATTTATATGATAAACAGAGGGCATTCGATATGATGTCTGAACTAAAAACATGGTGTTGAATATTGTGTATATGATGTCTAAACTATGCAATGCAAGACACCGTATGCATGATATGAGCAGTATAACCATGCCAAGTTAGAGCATACAGCTCAGTGGGGGAATAGGACTGGTCATCTGTCTCTAAATCCATCTCTGAGGAGCTATCGGGACCCAACAAGAGATCTGCTTCGACAGGTAGCCCTGTCTGCTCTGAAGGCGTTGTTTTCACTCCAGATTTTTCCATCTCCCACCCAAATGGCTGATTCACACGAAGAGTAGTTTAATGTACAAACATTGTCTACAAATGGAAATGTAATGAAGAAAAGGATGGGCAAGATATCATTCAAATATATGATGCCTGGTTAAACAGGATGGCATTGCACATTTCACATATATTATGGCTGGCTAAAAGACATGAGACTGCATAATTCCCATATATGATATCGAAACTAAACATGTGGCATTATAGAACATGTCTAAACTAAGCAGATGACATATATGATGTCAAAAGTAGGCACTGCAAGGCAACATATGCATGATATGACTAACATCATCATGCCAAGGTAGAGTAAACACCTTGGGGGGGGGGGGGTAAATAGGAGTGGTCAGCGGCGTCTGAATCCGCCTCAGAACAGATATCTTCCTCTGGATTACAATCTGGAGAGGGGTGGGGAGGGTTTTCCATTGAACCCACCATGGAGCGATGTCTGCATGACATTGTATTGCTGCGCAAAACTCTTCTCTTTTTCTCTACATGTTCAGCATGACTGTGTACAATATCTGACATGCATACGAAAAAATATGGTGAGATTATGTAAGGAGAGCATGCAGAAATTTAGAGTGATGGTAACAACCAGTGGATGGATCCAAAAATAATGATAGCAGGCTGATGATTGCTTTAAATTAATAAAAATACAGATGATGATTGCTTTACTATTTGTTTCCCACGCAAGATGAAAAACATAGGCATACCCTAGGTGAACCAAATATTAGACCAACGTACTATTCATTGCTGCCTCGATATGTGCCCCACAACTAATTTAGAACTCAAGTTTGAACATTAATTTGGACCTGACTTGGGAGTCCAAGAGCTGAACAGGACGATAAAGTAGCAGGTAAGTTTAAGCAATGCATAACATAAGCAGAAAAAAAAGAGTGCGACCTCTCTTGTGGACCCGTGTACTCCTCAGGTGCATCTGCTCAGTCGATGATGGTGATGCCGTTGGGGTGGGTGCCGGCGGCAGGGAAGGAGATCTGAGGCGGCGAAAGACAGTCAGGAGTCGTGATGTCTGGTTTGGTGGATGCTTCTGTTGATGGAGCAGCTCAGGTGAGGTGGACGATGTCGCGGCAGGAGCAGGACAAACCACACAAAGTTCCCTTCGACACGTACCTATAACTGAAGTAATTCTTGAAAGTGCGTTATATCGACTAGAGGGGGGTGAATAGGCGATTTTTATGATTTCTTCCCTGAGGAATTTGCCGGTGAGGAAATTCCCTAGCGAAGAACTACTTGCAGCGGAATAAGTACTCAGAAGTAAGCATGACAGAATACAAACATGGTCATCATGATGAAATGAAGACAATCAAACACAGAGTACAGAAAGCGTAAACACAGGATAACACAAGATGAAGACAAAGAGACTGAAGAAATTGAACTGAGGAAATTGAGAAAGTCTTCAGTCAAAGTCTTCAAACACAGATATGAACAATCACTCAACACAGTAATGAGGAAATGAATGAGTTGAGGAAATAGAACCAGTAAGGTTGGTGAAGACAATGATTTGGTAGACCAGTTCCAACTGTTGTCTCAGTTGTACATCTGGTTGGAGTGGCTGAGTATTTAAACTTGAGGACACACTGTCCCGGACACCCAGTCGCTGAGCACGCAGCTCGGGACACCAAGTCCTCACCGTATTCTCCTTGAACTAAGGTCACACAGACCTCGTCCAATCACTCGTGGTAAGTCTTCAGGCGACTTCCAAACCTTCACAGACTTCGGTCACTCGGCGATCCACAATTCCTCTTGGATGCTCTAGTCCATGAAGCCTAACCGTCTAGAAGAAGCATAGTCTTCAAAGGTAACAAGCGTCGGATCCACGCAGGATCAATCTCTTCAGTGATGCTCAATCACTTTGGGTTTGTAGGTGTTTGGGGTTTGGGATTTTCCTCACTCGATGATTTTCGCTCAAAGTCCTCGGAGGATGGGTTGCTCTCAAATGACAAGTGTCAGTTTCTCTCGGAGCAGCCAACCAGCTAGTGGTTGTAGGGGGCGGCTATTTATAGCCTAGGGAGCAGCCCGACATGATAAGACATAAATGCCCTTCAATGATATGACCGTTATGTGGATAAGATATTTTGGGACAGCTGGCGCGTAGCACAGCAACGGTCGGAAATTTGACTCTCAAATTCCTCAGGGCTATCATGTTCCTCACTGTGTAGGCAATCCGCACTGGCGAATTCCTAACTCCTCAATCAGAACAAATTCCTCAGCGACCAGAAGAACTTCGTTTCTGTCACTGAAGAAATTGACTGAACTGTATGAGATTTCCAATGGCTTCACTCGAAGGGATTGGTAGGTGTAGGATTTTGAGTTGAGCATCACATGGAAATTTTCCTTAGTATTTCCTCGACCCCCTTTAACAGTACGGTGTTTCCTATGACTCAAGAAGGAGAAAACCAAAACTATGAAAAGGAAAGTCTTCAAGCTTCATATTCCTCGCATGAATATCAATTCTTCACGGACACACCAATTTCTTCACTTTCAAAGTCTTCATGAAAGTCTTCAGGAATACCAAAATCTTCAGTCGAAGATATTCATTTCTAGGGGTCGACTTTCTCTGTAAATATCAAACTCCTCATAGACTTACAGACCTGTGTACACTCATAAACACATTAGTCCCTTAACCTATAAGTCTTCAATACACCAAAATCACTAAGGGGCACTAGATGCACTTACAATCTCCCCCTTTTTGGTGATTGATGACAATATAAGTTAAGTTTTTAATGGGGATAAACATATGAAGTGTAAGTACTGATATTGAGGAATTTGATTGCAAGATATAGAAGAACTCCCCCTGAAGATGTGCATAGTGAGGAATTTGCTTTTGAAGCAATGCACACTTGAAGAGTTGAATCATGGAGATCTCCCCCTATATCTTGTAATTCATACATGCATTTGACAAATAATATGAGGAATTTGAAATGCATGATGAAATATGGTGCCTGAAGAAATTCAGCATGCGTGCAATAATATTAACGAGGAACAAGCATGCAGAATAACGCATCAAAATCATCAGAGCACAGTGCATCAAAAGTATCATAGCACCATCGGGTTTAAGATTACAACTCGATCCAATAAAAGTTTCAGGAGAGCGAGAGTTGTAACTTAGCAAAAAACGCCCATATAATAGACCCGCTTGAAGACTAACTCAGATTTACCCCCCTTTGTCATCGAATGACCAAAAAGATCGAAACTGAGGACTAAAGCCCCTGAAGAATATCAAGTTGATGGAGGAGCGCCAGCGTTGTCGGGGTCGGTTGTCGTAGTAGGGCCTGCCGCAGTGTCGTCCATGTCTTCATTTTCATCAGTTTCGCGCGATGAAGAATAGGAGCTGGTCACCGAGGAAGGAACCTTGACCTTCTTGAATTTCTTCGGTGGAGGTGCAGACCAGTCAAATTCTTCCTTGAGACCCATGCTCTTCAGATCTTTGGCGCTGTAGATATGAGATAGAACAACCCAGGTACGGTTGAAGGTTTCATGGAGGTATTATTGGTTTTTCTTCACTGCATTGTGTGTTGAGGTCATGTTGTAAAGAATTGAACCAAACTGACGCTTGACCCATTTATGATTGCGATCAACTTTCTGATGAAGACTGAGGAGTAACTCCCGATCAGCCATCACCCTGGGTGTTGTGGCTTGAGGAATTTGCTTGGCAGAGGTGTTGGCGGCAGAATCATGTGTGGCAGAGTCATCATTGGTCGAGTAGGATGCAGCCTTGCGAAATTGACCATCCAATGGACGAATGCCTTCATCTATCATAGCAGTTGCCTTGCCTTTGTCATCAGCTGAGGAAAATGTCCGTTTGAGGACTTCAATTGAAGGCAAGAAACTGCCATGGTTCAGAGTATCAGCCTTGTAGTTGAGTGAAGACCTTGTCCTGATGAATTTCATAATCCATGGTGCATAAGGCTTCAGCTCAAATGGTGACATAGCAATATTTGCCAGAGTCCTCATGAAGAAATCATGGAAGTTGACGGGAACGCCATGAATGATATTGAAAAGCATATTCTTCATGATGCCAACGACTTCTTCATCATTTGAGTCGTGGCCTTTGATAGGACTCATTGTCTTCGTCAGAATGCAATAGAGAGCCCGTGGCACATACAGTAATTCCTTGACGAGGAATTTGGTTTGAGGGGCCTGCCCTGGCTTCAAAGGCTTCATCAGCACTTGCATGTAATGATTTGTAAGCTCAGGTTCATTGTAGATACAACATGCACCATCAAGGGGAGGACTGAGTGGAAGGGCACGAAGCAATTCAGTTGCTGGTGCCTTGTAGTGAGTATTTTCTGACATCCAGTCCAGCACCCATGAGTTCACATCTTCAGAATTTCCTGTGATGTGCAGCGTCGCATAGAATTGAAGAATGAGTTCTTCATTCCAATCACAGATGTCAGTGCAGAAATTCAGTAATCCAGCATCGTGAAGAACACTGAGGACTAGCTCGAAGCACGGCAGAGATTCCATGTCCACGTGAGGAATGTGTGCATGATCGAAGACTTTGTCTTTGTCGAATAGTACAGAGGAATAGAAATTTGCTTGACTAGCAGTCCAGAAACGCCTCTTCCTTATGCGAGCAGAATCATAGGGATTATAGTCAGTAAAGAACACATGCTCGTTGAAGAAATCAACAGACTTGAACTTTTGTTTCTTTGAGAATGGATCCTTTGGCTTGGGCACAGGAGTGTCAGTGAGTTGCTTCACAACCTCAGGAATCACAATCTCCGGTTCTTCAGGCTGAGGAATTTCTGGTTCCTCTTCAGTGGCAGTCTGCATGTTCAAGGTATCAGCAGCAGCAGTTTCTTCAGCACTAGTGGCTGGAATTTCTTCATGCACAGATGAGGTGGGATGAGTTTCTTCAGAGCCCATTTGAACGGTTGGTGCAAGGGACTGAGGTATTTGCTGTAGAGGGATGAAGTGTGGAGAATTGGGATGCTGACTTTCCCAAAAGTCATCATTCATCACAGGCGTGGTGCATCCAATATCCACGTCTTCATCTTCAATTTCTTCAACGCCAGCCTCTTCAGCTGTGAACTGAGGCATGGGCGAGGAAGCAATAGGTGTTGAAGGGATCGCATCCACTTCAATTTCTTCATCAATCTGCTCTGATGAAGCAGCAGAATGATTTTCTTCATCAGATCCGCTAGGGATCACATATTCTTCACCATAAGGAACAAGGTCCTTTGATGGCATGGTGGAAATCAAAACAACATCAATTGGATTCTCAAGTGAGCTGGTCAGAGTCTTCATTTTCTTTGGAGCTGAAGAATCTGAAGCAGATGATGCTTTCATTTTCTTCACTGCAGCTTTCTCTGCAACCTTGGTCTTCCTTACATCTGATGCAGATGGAAGTGTAGGAGTTGGGGTAGGCGCAGTAGGAGCTGAGGAATCTGTTTGTATTTCCTCAGGCGCAACTGATGAAGTTGCCCTAACTTCTTCATTTTCTTCAGGCGCACCACTAGTGGATGCCCTGGCAGTTTCTTCAGCGGCTAGAATGGAGTCATCAGCCCTGGAACTAGCATTTTATTCAGCAGCCTGAATGTCATCAGCGGTGCTGGCATGTTCTTCAGTTTGCTGAGTAGAGGCTTCAGCTTGAGGAATTTCTTGTTGCGAAGGGGCTGCAACATTGGTGAAGTTCTCAGTCAGTTTAACGAACCTGACTTTGGCTCCTTGCCAATCAGCATAATAAGCATTGAAATCATCGCTGAGGGCTTTGATTTCAGACTGGACCGTGAGGAGTTCATCAGTTGTCATTTTGACAACGTTGTTCCTCAGGAACTTCTCTTTCCTGAACTGAGCCTTCTTGATTTGCCTGGACTTCTCAAATTTCCATTTCTCTTCATTGATGAAATGGGTCAGCACGTGACTCTAGCCAGGAGTCAAATGGAAATTAGGCATAGGAGTGTTTGGGTCCTTGTGCCAGAGATCAATGTAGTCGATGATCACCTTTGGATCCAAAAGTAGTGGCACATTTGTGCCTTTGGCTCTAGCGGCCCTTTCTTGCCTGTCTCTGATGATTTCTACAAGTTCATCATCATCAGATGGCACTTGGAAGGCAACTTGTTCTTTCTTCGGACTAGGCCGAGGACCTCATCTAGCAGTGGCCTTGGTCTTCAGCAGAGTGGGGCCTGATGAAGAATTTGGTGCAGCTGAGGAACTCGCTAAAACACCAAAGGCAATGGAGATGCCTGCAGTCCTTTGGCATGTGGCCAGATGTACAGGTGTTGAGGACTTTGTCGGAGCAACTGAGGACTTTGGAGGAGCAGGAGCAGCGTGAGGAATTGGCCGTGAGGGCTTTGAAGAAATTGGCCGTGAGGGCTTTGAAGATTCTGGCCGTGAGGGCATTGCTGAGGAACTTGGCCGTGAGGGCACAGTTGATGAAGCACTTGGCTTGTGAGCAGGCTTCTTTGCCATTGATTTTCTAGGCTTGTCAGAGGCCTTTGTGGCAGCAGCAGTAGCAGAGTCTTCACTAAATTTCCTCACTGCTTCTTTGGCTTGTCTTGCCAACTTGGCTTGGCGTTTGGCCCATTCTTTAGGAAAATCCTCACCGCGCTTGAGGCTGGTGGGATTAGCTTCTTGACCAGGTGCCAATGGAGCTCTTGGGCATGGAGGATTTAGAGTGAATTTCTTAATATACTTTGGAGTTACATATCTGTACTCCCTCCATTCGCTTGCCCATCTCCTTTCAATCCTCTGTATGCGCACCTTGCGCTGATTTTTGTTCTCCTTTCCGAACTTGGCCTCATCAGGTGTGCAATAGTCAGCATAGATGTTCTCAGGTATTTCAAATGCAGTCATGACCTCAGGCTTCTTTCCTCATTTCTGGGGTTTCTTACCTTTTCCCATATTCTTCAGTTGAGGAATTTGAACAATCAAATTCTCTGAAGAAGTATGCAACTTTTCTTCAAGGAATGCTGCAAATGAGCTAAGTTGATGAGAACCTAGTGATTCAGCAGCGGACATGAGTACCTGTGAGCAGAGTATAGTTGCGAGGAATTTGAAGAGGTCATATGCGTTCTCAGAAGGTTTTCAAAATGAACAAGTTTGAGGAATTTGACCAGATGAGTCTTGAAAAATTTCACTGAGCATACTTTGTCTTAGGTTCCAGAGTTGTATAGATCAACGATCCACACAATTGAGGAATCTTGAAGAAAAGTGATGCTTAGGGAAACGAATCAAGAATAGATGACTAGTGAGGTGTTTTGTGTGTGAGGATTTAAAGAATAAAACACCTTTGAAGATTTTGTGGAGAAATTTTGAATCAAAGAGGGCAGTAAAAGTAACTTTTAATTACCCTTGATGAAGAACACGACGAACTGAGAAGTGTAGATTTGAAGCTCGTCAGTTCAGATCTTCCACGCCCTAACTTGGTGGAGGAAGACAGCTACAGCGGTGGTGGAGTGAAGATTTCCGCGGCCGGCGCGAGTACGACGGCAACGAGGTCGAGGCAGTGAAGCTCTTCCTCACCGGCGACGATGGAGTAGCGGCGCCGCTAGGGTTTGAGAAGCTCGAGCGAGAGAGAGAGCGGTCGAGCAGAGTAAAGGAAGTGAGGAAGGGTGAGGGGGTATTTATAGTCGCAGTGAAAAACTGTTCGCTCGAAGATTTAGGACGAACGTGCCCCTGGCCCTTCTCATTGGCTTGACATGTGTCACCCATGTATTGAAAAGTGGAGATCGTGTTAGATTGTGGGTGAATAGATAAGTCTATCGTGGGATACGGGACGGTTTGAGCGGCAAAACCGAAAACTTGGATAAGATTAGTTTTAAAGTTCTGTTCACAATTTCATCAGCTGACAGGACACAGTGAAGATTTTGAACGAGTTTCAAATAGAAGCACATGAAGAATTTGTGAATAGATTGGGTTGAGTATAGCATAGAGGGGGAAGGGTCCGATCACATTCACTTAGCAAAAAATGCAACTTGAAGAAATAGCCATAAGTGAATGTTGTAGAGGACATAAACCCATATATATATATATAGCCAATGAAGAAAAACGACGAAAACAGTGAAGATTTTGCTAAGTTGAAGAATTTGAAAAACTGAAGAATTTCAAAACTGAGGAAAAACTCAAATTGAAGATTTTCAACTTTGGTGGTGGTGTGACCCACCGTATAAGAACGATGATTTTAGACACCGCGTACAATTGTCGGATTTTTTTTCAAAACTATGTTATTTTTTGTAGCAATTTCGGAAACTATAGCGTAGAATGAAAAAAAACCAAAACTAATAGCCCGCCAGCCAATCTTTGGCCGAAGTAGAACTTTTCGGCCACAACTAGGCCGAAATAGTACTTTTCGGCCATAGCTAGGCCGAAGTAGTACTTTTTGGCCACACTTAGGCCGAAGTAGTACTTTTCGGCTACACTTAGGCCGAAGTAGTACTTTTCGGCCACACTTAGACCGAAATAGACTTTTTGGTCAAGTCTAGGCCGAAAAGTCACTTTTTGGTCAACCCTAGGCCGAAGTTGCATGGCTCATGCTGAATTGTATTTTGTGGCCACCCGTTTCCCGCCCACCCCTTCCCGCCACCCGTTTCCCGCCAACCCCTTCCCGTCATATGTTTCCGCCACCCGTTTCTCGCCAACCCCTCCCCGCCAATCCCTTCCCACCTTATTTTCCCGCCAATCCGTTCCCGCCTTATTTTCCCGCCAATCCCTTCCCGCCAACCCTTTCCCGCCATACCGCAGTTATTCTTTCCCGCCATTTTCTCCTCTGTATCTATAAAACCCCCTTCAGGCGGAGGTGGATAAGCATTCCAGTGTAGTGTAGTCGAGATGTCCCATTATCCATTCGATCGTAGTTTTCACCCTAAGATGAGCAGCACTCTGCTGAGTCTAGCTACCGATTTCAGGATGGACAATAGGATAGTTCCATGGGACGAACTCACCGGTAGTGACACCATAATGAATGAGTTGGCTCACCAACTACGTAGGTCTGGGTGGCCTGAAAGGACCTATGAGGAGGTACGTCAAGAACTTCTTAGGTTGCATGAAAGGTGGAAGAAGGTGGTGGAGCCGAAGAGTGAAACTTTCAGAAGGACTGCAGAAAATCATCCATTTTTATGGACTGAGGAGAGCGAGGATGACGATGATATCTTCATGCCGCCGCTTCCGGGTTCTGCATCGTCGAAGGGCAAGAGTTCTGCATCGTCCAAAGGAAAGAGTTATGCATCCGCGAAGGGCAAGAGTTCTGTATCGACCAAGGGCAAGAGTTCTGCATCGACGAAAGGCAAGAAGAGCGCATCGTCGAAGGGCAAGAGGGCTGCATCAACGGAGGATGACGATGATGACTTCATGTAGTATGTAAGATGTATTCCAGTTGTACCGTTTCATTCAGATGTATTTGCATTATTAGTTTGTATTGTATTATTGTAGGGCATTATGTTCTATCTGAATTTCATTTTGTAGTATGTAAGATGTATTGCACAAGTTCAGCCGCACCGTTTAATTCAGATGTACTTGTATCTTAATTATCGGTTGTAGTCTATTTGGAAATGTAACTGAAATAAGAATGCGAATTAATAGTAATATGTGTCTCGCATACATAAAACAATATATGTCTCCTGATCACATAGAAGCAAGTGCGATAGTAACACATACATGAAGCATGTCTCATACATAAATACTGACACACAGCTGCGAATAGTCTGAAACTAACATAGATAATGAGTCATACATAGATAGATAAGCATATCACTGCGGGGGACGACGACGAGTCTGGGTCTTCCTCGGGCGAGGACCCGAAGGCGATAAGCGCTGAGGCGGTGGACGAGGCTCACGATAACCACGACCATAGTTAACCTCGTCTGTCACGGTCTGTGTCTCCTGCCTCAGTGGTGGTGGTGGAGTGTGAAACACTGTCTGCGAGAAGCCATAAATGTTTGTAGCTTGGTCATCATCCTCGCGGTCGCCCTCAAAGTACGAAGCACCACCACTAAGGATCGGTGACTGCTCTGAATGCATGAATGGTTGCGACTGGTTGCCGCCTGCGGTAAAGTAAAATTGATACAAATGCATGAACGAAGCACCACCAGTAAGCATCAGTGACTGCTGAGAATGCAAGAACGATTACTACACTGTTCAAAAGAATGTAGTGAGTAGTGTTACCTAGATTCATCTGTTGATGCCAGTAAGCGCTCCCTAGCTGTGAAGGAGGTGGCTCATGCCAGGAAGAGCTCCCTGGCTGTGAAGGAGGTGGCTCATGCCAGGAAGAGCTCCCTGGCTATGAAGGAGGTGGCTCATGCCAGGAAGAGCTCCCTGCCTGTGAAGGAGGTGGCTCATGCCAGGAAGAGCTCCCTGGCTGTGAAGGAGGTGGCTCATGCCAGGAAGATCTCCCTGGCTGTGAAGGAGGTGGCTCATGCCAGGAAGATCTCCCTGGCTGTGAAGGAGGTGGCTCATGCCAGGAAGATCTCCCTGGCTGTGAAGGATGAGGTTCTGCACAGTGCACAGAGGGTCGTGGTTCTGAACGGTGCATAGAGGGTCGTGGTTCTGAATGTTGTACAGAGGGACGTGGCGGATGATGTGCTGGAGGAGGAAGTGCAACATCCGAAGTCCGTCTACACGTAACAACTACGTAAATCCCGCGTAGCTTGTCATCAAGACGCCTCAACCATGAGACACCCTCTCGCGGTGGGATAGTTTCTCCCCTCTGAAAGCGCCGCATTAAAGCGGAAACCTCCTCTCGCGCCTGTACTGTCAAGTCACCCTGTACACAAAGAATGAACCAATTATATGCTCGTTGTATGATAGACACCACGAATAGACAACCAAGCGAATATGTCTAGATTAACAAAAGACTTAACATATGAGAACCAAGGCATTTACCGCGTGGTGTCTGGTTCCCACAACAGAGTAGTTGGGTACATATCGCTGGTGAGAGGGGCTTCGATCTGATCAGTAGCAGCTGATGGAACCAAGTAGATCCTCGTTGTATGCCGGTAACGCTGCAGATACAACCCAAACATTTCCCAGTTAAAGGGCCGAACCTCACCCCAGATATTTGTCGCAGCGGTAGTCCATTCGTCAACGTAAGGGGTAATGCTCTCAAGCCAATAAGTCATGGACTTGTTTCCTCCTAGGCGACTGTCCCTGAGATTGACATGCGCGATACATGATTAGGTATATTATGAATGCAGAGCTGCCAACTAAAATAGTATTAGTACTTACTTGTGCACGTGGTCTGGCAAGTGTGGAATATCTGGAATCGCAGGCTCTTGATATAGACCGAACTGTCTCATCACCCTATGAAGAGACATCTCCTCAACCGTCACGTCGAACACCAACTTGGCCTTGGTCATCCAAAAGTGCCGATCTCTAGTGCACAATCCAGAAATCCCAACTGGGTACCTCGATGATATAGCCTGAGGCGAGTATGGCTCCCAAATAACTTGATCCTCGTGCAAACTATCAAACTGCGCCATGAAGGACGGGTAGCATCCCCTAACCTGAGTATGCGCAAACTGTCTCTGTGCATGACAACAAATAAGCATTAGTAATACTATTGAATGGCAAGAAATAATTGAATTAATTGTTACTTAATATAAAAGTACCTCTCGCCGTGTCCAAACAGATCCCATAGTAGGTAAGTCGCCGATAGCAGGCACATAAGTCCCAGCTAAGTCCTCCAAACCAAAAGGTTTATCAATGTAGACATAGGGTCGTCCAATAGGGAACCTCTCGTATGACCAAAGCTGCAACAATAATGGACATCCAACAAGACTAGATTTTCTAGACTTCAACAAGCAAGCTTTGCACAGGCCTCTGTACGTAGCCGCTAACACAGCAGAACCAAAACTCCTCTGTAGAATATCCGCAGGGCAACGTGCGTCAGCTATCTCTCGTGCAATACCGATGAGTCGTGCATCGACAGTGGTCACGTGGTTCTCCGTAAACATTGTCTTGCCGAATAGCCAAAGAATATATGCCTCTAGGGACCGGTCAATCTGAGCCTCCGACAACTGAACGTCGGGATGTCCTAACGAGACAATCTACATAGAAACGTAATAATTGTATGAACATCAGACAACTAAAAAACAACATTTGTTTAAGTGGCCGTGATGGTTACCTGAAACTGGCTCAACCATCTAAAAAGAGGTCCATGAGGATCGTTGTCTATAGCCCTAGCAGTCGGGACTGCAGCCAAAAAACGGGTCTGCATCGCTGCTTGCCACCCAGATTCTGCCTCTAAGGGACCTATGGCAGCACCGGCCAGAGGTAATCCCAACAAGTAAGACACATCCTGTAAAGTAGGCGCCATCTCTCCCCAAGGAAAGTGAAACGTATGTGTTTCTGGTCTCCATCTATCTACTAAGCAGGTAAGGAGTGACTTGTCGTAAGAGAAACGTCTCACTTGCCTCTTGTGTAACTGCAATGGTTCACCTGCCTCATCTAAGTCCGGATCATCAATCCACTCATCCAATGTACCCTCAACCAGCCGTGCCAAGGGTAGAAGTCCAGCCCAACTTAACCTACAAAATAAAGAGATTGTTAGCGGTTATGAAAAGTATGTCAAACATAGTAAGTCATTATATGGTCTTTATTATATGCACACATACCTATCAACCCATGAATCATGTATCAGCCAGTTAGTCTTTGGGGTACGAGTGACCAACACGTCTAAGTTGTTGCCCGCTTCCGTAAGAGCGCCCCAGTGCTTTCTATCGATGTTACCATTAAGCAACGGATACGAAGACATATCTGCAATTCAAATTATCTGCACAAATTATAACATAGTCCTGACATATTACAAATTAAAACATAGTCCTGACATATTACATATTAAAACATAGTCCTGACATATTACATATTAAAACCCACTACGGCACATTATATAGCTTGTGAGTTATTTCTTCCTCGTCCGCCCCTTCGGCCTCGACTGCCACGACCACGTCCGCCTCTTGCTCCTGTTGTCGCAGCCGTCGATGCGGAAGCACTCGTCGATGCGGAAGCACCATCTTTGTTCAGGTCGGGACAATATTTCATCCTATGCCCATAAGCCGCGCATAACAAACATTGTTTGGTTGCTCCACCAGCTTCAGACTGGTCCATATCGTTCCGGATGCGACGGGCCTTTCGTCTGCCCCTACTTGTTCGCCGAAGGTCTGGATGCGGGATGTATACTCTCTCACCGTCGTTTACCTTGTTGAAATTGCCGACGACTCTAAACCCTATCATCTCGCCTGTCCAGGTGTTGAGCACTGCCTCTTTTAAATAGTATGGGGACACGAAGGATATAGCATCCAACTGAATCTGGCCACAGGCAGCCAACACATGAGAGCAAGGTAGGTGCAGCAACTTCGGTTTGTTGCATGTACACTCACACGTTGGATAAAATTCCGTTCCAATTTTTACCTCGTGTGTCTTCACCTCATTTCCAGAACCAAAACCATCGGTAGGAAGCTGAACCTCATACCTCCTTTCTTGATTCCCTATGAGTCTGACACTGTGCTTCTTTGCTTTCTCTATCTTCTTTGCCATGTATTCCATGACACGGCTACAATAAGGTGTGTTCTGATTATCTTCAATATGCTTCTTTGCTAACTCGTGCCTTTCTCTGAAATATCTCAAAGTGCCATGGAATACAGCCTCCACAATAGCTGTGAGTGGCAATGCTCTATTCCCTCTCAGCACAAAGTTATACACCTCTGCAAGATTGGTTGTCATGTGGCCATACCTAGCTCCATGTGTGTCATGCAGCAAAGACCAATTCATTGGAGGCTCTTTCTCTATCCACTCAGAAAAATTCTTTATTGCCCTTCCCTTCTTTCTCTTAGTATTAGGAGGGTCAATTGCTGGCAAGTCACAAAGACCAACTGGCTCCTCTAGCTCCGCGATGAGTGCTGCTAATTTAACCTGATCTTCTTCCATTTTCTTCCTTGCACGGACCTGCTTCTTAGTAAACTCATCTAGTTTTGACCAAATAAATTCGTATTTCCGCTGCTGGCTCTGCTTGCATAATTTTTTGAACAAGTTCATCAACCGCTTGTTCTTGAACTGTGAGAAAAAATTAGCCCCAAGATGGCGCATGCACCACCGGCTCTGCAAGTCCCTCCAAGGTGTTGGTTCGTCATCTGCTGGATTCCGAAGTGTCTTCACGGCCTTCAATATACCAGCATGTCTGTCATGAATGACACACACGTTTGGTCGGTCCTTCACGATGGCAATTTTCACTTGGCGGAAGAACCAAACCCAGCTGAGAAAGTTCTCACCCTCCACAAATGCCATGGCAAGTGGGATGATTTGATTGTTCCCGTCCACACCAATAGCAGTCAGGATTTGCCCTCTATACTGACCGGTCAGGAATGTACCATCCACAAACATAACAGGAGGACAATGCCGGAAAGCTTCGATGCACATAGCAAATGAGAAGAACACTCGTTTCAACACCTTGAAATCTGGTATACTCAGCAACCTCATGTGTTGTACGTTCACATAAGTGCCCGGATTCCTCTCCTTCAGTATGCCCAGGAGACGGACAACATTATCATATGAGTCGAAGAACGTCCCAAACCTTTCCTCCATAGCCTTCTGCTTAGCCCTCCAAGCCTTCCCATAAGCAATGACATAATTCCATCTGACCTTCACTGCTGTCTGGATGTGTTTTGCTTCCATATCTTTCTTCTCTACTATCTCAGTATACATGAGTTGCGCAATGAGACTTGAAGTCAGGTTCGGATGCTTCACCAGCAGGTTCGTCCTCACACAATTATGTGGGACGACAATGGTGACAACCCAGTGGATGTCATACTTCGGCACGTGACCGTGCACCTTCCCAGGACAACCTGTTACAACACATTTCACGGTATAGTTTGTTGGACTTGATATGTGTGTCTTGAAAACCCTCTGCGTAGACATAGCCCACTTTATCACCGCATACTTCAATTTTTTCTTTGTATCAAACATAGCCCCTATTTGTACTTGGTTCAGATTATACTGCCATGGAGTCTCATGGCCATCGTTCACCGTAAGGCCGGTGGATATGTCCTGCTCCCATGCAGAAGGAATCGGTACCTCAACTTCATCCTCAGAATTTTCAGAATCCAGTTCCTCCACCAATCCATCCTCGTCCTCTTCCTCCATCACCCTCTGCATTTCATCCCCTTCCTCATCCCCATCAGCAAAACCAGAAACAGCTAATATTATCGACTGGCTACTCTGCCCAGTATCAGGACCACAAACATTGTGTGGCACGTAGTCTGACTCTTTCTCCGGTTGGCTAGCATCCACATCTTGTGGCTGTGACCCGGATAAAACAATCTCGTTAGCCACTTCACTGCCTTGGCCGGGTTCATACCCCCTGTGGAGTTGTACGGTATTCTCCTTCTTCGGCACAGGTTGCACAAGTGCATATGGGTGGATTCTTCGGTCTCGGCAGCGTCTTAACAGGGACAACCAATGCTGGCTCCTATCTACCGGCATCAACTCCCACTTGACATTTTTACAAGATTTGGTCCACAATGCATGAATACTGACGGAACATACTTCAGGATCCAGACCGAAACTAGTTGTCAACCAGTACTTCAACTGTCTAATGTCCAGTCTGTCCGGGTCAGCTAGTGTCATAACGCCATTTTTAAACTCGCTAAGATCAACCCCCAACTCATTATATCGAACATTACCAGCGCCGTAGTAAACATTCAGATTTACTGATTCAGACATTTTCACCTGTCAGACATTGCCATCTTCTCATTAATCACAACGAACTATGCGCTAAAATGCCTCCAAAAATATATTAACACTAAAATTCATAATATGACTTATATACACTAACTAAACTATATTAATCACAATATACACTAATATTATCCGCTACACGAACTATGCGTTAAAATGCCTCCAGAAATATATTAACACTAAAATTCACAATATACACTAATATTATCCGCTACACGAACTATGCGCTAAAATGCCTCCTAAATTAAATTAACACTGAAATTCACAACGAACACTAATATTATCCGCTACACGAACTATGCGCTAATATTTACATAATATTTGTGACGACGTGATTATACCTTCGAAGTGTGTGTCCGCTTCTTGCTTCTCTCTTTGACTCAGCGGCACCGGCCACCTCGCGAAGTACTTGCACCACCGGAGAACGACAACGCCGCCCCCGACGACCGGAGGTTCAACTCCGGTCAGCCCCCAACCTGCTCCTCCTCCTCACCACCTCCTCCTCTGCAGCTGCTGCTACTAGTCACCACCACCTACTACCCGTCCTCCTCTCCACCATGGCTCCTCCTCCCCACCATGGCTGCTCCTCTACACATCAAAAACTATCCCATAGCAAAAAATAACACCGTAGGCCGGTGGAGATTGCTATGATCTACCGATTCTGTGGGTTGGATTTGCAAATGTGTGGCAAATGGAGGAGATCGGCGCGGGGGGGGGGAGTTCTACAGAGAAGAACTGAGAGAGAGAGAAAGGGAAACGAAGAACAGCAGCGCAGGGGCGAACGGTGCTTATCCGCAGCTTTTTGGCCTACACCTGGCCGAAAACCTCTTCGGTCGAAGCCTGGCCGAAAAGGCCAGCTTCGGTAACCGGTGGGCCGAAAATGGCCCAGTTCGGCCTCCTGGCACCCGAAGCTACTATTTTCGGCCGGGCCCCCGCCAACAATGAGTTTTCGGCCCAACCGCGGCCAAAAAGCCTACTTCGGCCACACCCTGGCCAAAAACTGCCTTTTCGGCCCACTCCTGGCCGACGGGCTACTAGTTTTGCGGTTTTTTTCATTCTACGCTATAGTTTCCGAAATTGCTACAAAAAATAACATAGTTTTGAAAAAAAATCCAATTGTCGTAGGGTTCTGAGAATCAAATTCTTCTTTAATTTATTCACACTTAGAGTGTTATTCTTCATTGATTGAAGAAAAATGTTTCTTCATGTGTTGCACATCTAAGTCATCAATTTTGCATAAGTGTTAGAATGTGTGTCCTTTTCAAAGAACATTTGAAGACTCTAAGATATTTAGCTCACACCGCAACTTGCTAAATCTCTTCTCATCCAAGCGCTTTGTGAAGATATCGGCTAGCTATTCTTCAGTCTTCACATGCTCAATAGAAATGTCGCCCTTCAACACATGATCACGAAGAAAATGATGACAAATCTGAATGTGCTTTGTCTTCGAGTGCTGAACTGGGTTGTGAGCAATTTTGATGGCACTCTCATTGTCACAGTAGAGAGGCACATTCTTCTTGTTGATGCCGTAGTCCTTGAGAGTTTGCTTCATCCACAGCAATTGAGCACAGCAAGAACCAGCAACAATGTACTCAGCTTCCGCAGTAGACAGTGATACGCAGTTCTGTTTCTTCGAGGACCAACAGACCAGAGATCGTCCGAGGAAATGACAAGTACTAGATGTTGACTTGTGGTCCACACGATCACCAGCATAGTCAGAGTCAGAATATCCAATGAGATCAAAAGTAGAGCCCTTGGGGTACCATAATCCTAGTGTTGGTGTGTGAGCTAGATATCGAAGAATATGCTTCACAGCCTTATGGTGTGATTCCTTCGGTGTAGCTTGAAATCGGGCGCACATGCAAACACTAAGCATTATATCTGGCCTAGATGCACATAAGTACAATAAAGAACCAATCATGGAGCGGTATACCTTGTGATCGAAGTCAATACCATTTTCATCAGTGCATAGATGGCCATTTGTGAGCATAGGAATTTTGACTCCTTTGCAATCTTGCATGCCGAATTTCCTCAGAACATCCTTGAGGTATTTCTCCTGAGATATGAATATGCCATTGTGCTGTTGACGAATTTGAAGACCTAAGAAGAATTTCAACTCTCCCATCATAGACATTTGATATTCTTCACTCATCATATAGGCAAATTCATCACTATAACGTTGGTCAGTACAGCCAAAGATAATATCATCAACGTATATTTGGCACACAAACAGTTCACCATCATAAGATTTAGTAAAGAGAGTAGGGTCGAGTGAACCGGGTGTGAAGCCATTCTTCACGAAGAATTCCTTCAAAGTATCATACCACGCCCGAGGGGCTTGCTTGAGGCCATAGAGGGCCTTGTTGAGTCTGAAGACTTTGTCAGGATTCTTTGGATCTTCAAAACCTGGGGGTTGAGAAACATATACTTCTTCCTCAAGCTTACCATTGAGGAATGCACTTTTCACATCCATTTGATGTAAAGTGATATTATGATGGTTATCATAAGCAAGTAATATGCGAATAGCCTCAAGTCTAGCAACATGTGCAAAAGTTTCATCGAAATCAATTCCTTCAACCTGTGTGTAGCCTTGAGCTACAAGTCGTGCCTTATTCCTCACCACAAGGCCATTTTCATCTTTATTATTGCGGTAGATCCACTTTGTGCCGATCATATTATGCTTGCGAGGATCTGGACTTTGACCAGTTCCCAGACATTGTTGAGCTCGAACTGATGTAATTCTTCTTGCATGGCCTGAATCCACTCAGGCTCCAGAAATGCTTCATCTACCTTAGTGGGCTCTGTGATAGAGACAAAAGCATGGTGCCCAAAAAAGTTAGATAAATGTGAAGCTTTTGAGCGTGTGAGAGGACCTGGTGCTTCAATGTCATCGATGATCTTTTCAACTTGCACTTCTTTTGCAACATGAGGATGAGCTGGTTGTCGTCGAGGAATTTGATCAACATTTTCTCCAGCACCATTTTCTTCAGCATTTTCCTCAGGTACATCAGCTCGACGATCTTCGCATTCTGGAATGAATTCTTCAGTAGATTCTTCGGTAGGAATGACATCCTCAGTAGCCTTGAACTTGATAGAATCTTCAGGTGTTGATTCATCTATCACAGAAGGTAGGTGCTCTCTTTGCGAGCCATTAGTTTCATCGAACCGCACATCTATAGTTTCAACAATCTTGTGAAGAGCGATGTTGAAGACCCTGTAGGTGTGCGAGTCCTTTCCATAACCAAGCATAAAACCTTCATGTGCTTTCGGTGCCAATTTGGCATTGTGATGAGGATCCCTAATCCAACATTTAGCACCAAAGACTTTGAAATAACTCACATTGGGTTTCTTGTCAGTGAGGAGTTCATAGGCAGTCTTCTTGAAGAATTTGTGAAGATAAACTCTATTGATAATGTAGCACGCGGTATCAATTGCATCAATCCAAAAACGATGAGGCGTTTTGTATTCATCAAGCATAGTGCGAGCCATCTCAACAAGAGTTCTGTTCTCACGCTCCACGACGCCATTTTGCTGAGGAGTATAAGGAGCAGATAACTCATGAGTAATACCAAGTTCATCAAGATAGTCATTAAGACCGGAATTCTTGAACTCGGTTCCATTGTCAATCCTGATGTGCTTGATCTTCACACCAAAGTTGGTTGAAGCCCTCGAGGAAAATCGTTTGAAGACTTCCTGCACTTCATGTTTGTAAGTAACAATGTCTACCCATGTGTAATGACAGTAACCATCAACAATAACAAAGCCATATAGAGATGCATCATTAGTCACAGCAGAATAATGATTAGGACCGAAGAGATCCATGTGAAGCAATTCAAATGGTCGAGTGGTGGTCATGATAGTCTTCGCTGGATGCTTGGCCTTAGTCATCTTCCCAGCTTCACAGGCTCCGCACAAGTGATCCTTGAGGAATTTGACATTCTCAATGCCAATGACATGCTTCTTCTTCGCAAGCATGTGCAAATTCCTCATGCCTACGTGACCAAGTCGTCGATGCCATAGTCAGCCTTCTGAAGCTTTTGCAAGTAAGCACACGGTAGGTTGTGGTCCTGTAGAGAAATCAACAATGTACAAGTCTCCTCTCCTAAAGCCTTCGAAGACTTTGGAATTGTCAGCTTCCATGATCACGACACAACGATACTTGAAAAAGACAACAACCATATCAAGATCACAAAGCATTGAGACAGACATGAGGTTGTATCCTAAGGACTCGACAAGCATGACTTTGTCCATGTGTTGATCCTTAGAGATCGCAACCTTACCTAGACCCAGTACCTGACTTTTGCCTTTGTCAGTGAAGATGATATGCTTCAGATGTGACGGTGTTAAGGGAGCATCCATCAAAAGATTCTTGTCACCAGTCATGTGATTTGTACATCCACTATCGAGGACCCACTCGTTTGCTTTGGGTTGATCATTGTGCAGATGAATTAGTGCATCTTACAAACTCATATACTTCATCAGTGAAGAATATGACATCAGTATCATCAGTTCAATTTCATCAAGCAATAGCACAAATAAGCAGTGTGAGGACGTGTGAAATGAAAGTTCATTTCATCATGATTCGCCTACGTACTTTCAGGCACTGTTCAGGTCTCCAGCAAGTTCTTCAGTCGTTTTGAGAATGACTGGAGACCTGACCCTGCATAAGAGATTAGTTCTTTTTCTTCACCACCCACATCTGGAGGAGTGGCAAAGAATTCATCACTCTGCGAGCACCATATGAGAAAGGTGGCATGGACGCCAGTCCACTTCGTTTCACATAAGAGGGGTTAGGGTAAGCATATGAATAAGCAGAGAAATTCTTCGAGGACTTATGAACATAATGATTTGAAGAATAATGCACATATTCATAGCCCTTAGCTCTACCCTGTGAAACAGAGTTGTTAGCATGATGATGTTCATATGAGGATTTTGATCCTTTTGAGGAATTTGGTCCATGTGAGGAACTTGGTCCGTATGAGGACTTGGATCCATATGAAGAATTTGGTCCATATGAAGAGTTTGATCTGGGGTTCCTATTCTTCACTGGTGGTGTCATGAGGACATTCACCTGAAGACTTTCAACACAAATTTTGGGAACCCATATTTTCTTCATAGGGGAACCATTCCTGCAGTTAGTGCCAACATATCTAGCAAATACTTCACCATTCTGATTTTTGAACAGTTTATAGTTGGAGTCAAATGACTCATCAGAAGAATGAGGAGATTCACATGTAAAGCCAGATAAGTTAGATGGATCAACTGGATGTTCCTTTGCAGCAACCCATGAGATTTTGGGGTACTGCTCAGGCTTCCAATATGTTCCATCAGCATTGAGTTTCCTCTCAAAGGCAATACCCTCTTTCCTAGGGTTTCTGTTGAGGATCTGCTTTTTATGCACATCACAAAGAGTCTGATGCCCTTTGAGGCTTTTGTACATGCCTGTCATATACAATTCCTGCAGCCCTGCATCGTCAGTGATACTAGCAATGTCCTCAGATGAGGAATTAGTGATAGCAGAGACAGGTGAAGAATTTGTAACATTTGAAGCATTTGAACATTCAGGTGAAGAATTAGTAGATTCACGTTCAATGCACTTTAAGCATGGAGGATCAAATTATTCCTCAGTAGCGCTGATTTGTTGAGCAAGTAATGAATCGCGCTCCTTCTGAAGATCTTCATAACTCACTCTTAGCTTCTAAAGATCTTGCTTTCTTTGAAGAAATTCAGAAGAAAGCTTCTCGTGATCAGACAAGAGAGTATTATGTTGATCTTGAAGGGCGTCAAACTTGGAATGAAGTCTCTGAAGACTCTCAGCCAATGCTTTTGAATGGTCCATTTCTTCACCCAACATATCATCGCTCTTATTAAGCATGTATTGAACCTTTTCCAAGGCTCTTTGTTGTTTAGTGGCAAGGGAAGCAAGTTTGACATAGCTAGGTCCAAATTCATCGCCAGGTTCATCATCACTAGATTCAGATAGGTAGGATTCGGTTACCTCAGCACCGTTTGCCATAAGGCAAGGGGTAGACGATGATGATTCTGGTTCGAATGTCATCGCATTGAGAGATTCCTTGTAATCCTCAAACCAAGGATCATGACGAGTCCGATGACCTTCATAGACCTTAGAGAGACGGTCCTAGATTAGCTTCGCATGATGTTCCTGAACTGATTTCGGGATAGACTAGAGCAGATGACATCCTTCACTATGAGGTTAAGCAGTGTGTACTTGCGAATGTCATCAGCCTCAGCCATCTTGCATAGATCGGTAAGACCGATCTCGGTGACGGTCCACAGTTTGCTGTCCATAGCCATGAGTCGCTTTTTCATCATGACCTTCCACCGAGGATACTCATGACCGTCAAAGATGGGTCAGGAAACGTTCCTCGATCCTGTAGTCGACATAACTAGAAATCCAAGTGGTTAAACCAAAATCACACAAAACAAGGGAGTACCTTGCTCTGATACCAGTTGAAAGTGCGTTATATCGACTAGAGGGGGGGTGAATAGATGATTTTTATGATTTCTTCCCTGAGGAATTTGCCGATGAGGAAATTCCTTAGCGAAGAACTACTTGCAGCGGAATAAGTACTCAGAAGTAAGCATGGCAGAATACACACATGGTCATTATGATGAAATGAAGACAAACACAGAGTACAGAAAGCGTAAACACATGATAACACAAGATGAAGACAAACAGACTGAAGAAATTGAACTGAGGAAATTGACAAAGTCTTTAGTCAAAGTCTTCAAACACGGATATGAACAATCACTCAACACAGTAATGAGGAAATGAATGAATTGAGGAAATAGAACCAGTAAGGTTGGTGAAGACAATGATTTGGTAGACTAGTTCCAACTGCTGTCTCAGTTGTACGTCTGGTTGGAGTGGCTGAGTATTTAAACTCGAGGACACACAGTCCTGGACACCCAGTCGCTGAGCATGCAGCTTAGGACACAAAATCCTCACCGTATTCTCCTTGAACTAAGGTCGCACAGACCTCGTCCAATCACTCGTGGTAAGTCTTCAGGCGACTTCCAAACCTTCACAGACTTCGGTCCCTCGGCGATCCACAATTCCTCTTTGATGCTCTAGACCATGATGCCTAACCATCTGGAAGAAGCACAGTCTTCAAAGGTAACAAGCGTCGGATCCACGCAGGATCAATCTCTTCAGTGATGCTCAATCACTTTGGGTTTGTAGGTGTTTGGGGTTTGGGATTTTCCTCACTCGATGATTTTCGCTCAAAGTCCTCGGAGGATGGGTTGCTCTCAAATGACAAGTGTCAGTTTCTCTCGGAGCAGCCAACCAGCTAGTGGTTGTAGGGGGTGGCTATTTATAGCCTAGGGAGCAGCCCGACATGATAAGACATAAATGCCCTTCAATGATATAACCGTTATGTGGATAAGATATATTGGGACAGCTGGCGCGTAGCACAACAACGGTCGGAAATTTGACTCTCAAATTCCTCAGGGCTATCATGTTCCTCACTGTGTAGGCAATCCGCACTGGCGAATTCCTAACTCCTCAGTCAGAAAAAATTCCTCAGCGACTAGAAGAACTTCGTCTCTGTCACTGAAGAAATTGACTGAACTGTATGAGATTTCCAATGGCTTCACTCGAAGGAATTGGTAGGTGTAGGATTTTGAGTTGAGCATCACATGGAAATTTTTCCTTAGTATTTCCTTGACCCCCTTTAACAGTACGGTGTTTCCTATGACTCAAGAAGGAGAAAACGAAAACTATGAAAACGAAAGTCTTCAAGCTTCATATTCCTCGCATGAATATCAAGTCTTCACGGACACACCAATTTCTTCACTTTCAAAGTCTTCATGAAAGTCTTCAGGAATACCAAAATCTTCAGTCGAAGATATTCATTTTTAGGGGCCGACTTTCTCTATAAATATCAAACTCCTCATAGACTTATAGACCTGTGTACACTCATAAACACATTAGTCCCTTAACCTATAAGTCTTCAATACACCAAAATCACTAAGGGACACTAGATGCACTTACAATCTCCCCCTTTTTGGTGATTGATGACAATATAGGTTAAGTTGTCAACGGGGATAACCATATGAAGTGTAAGTACTGATATTGAGGAATTTGATTGCAAGATATAGAAGAACTCCCCCTGAAGATGTGCATAGTGAGGAATTTGCTTTTGAAGCAATGCACACTTGAAGAGTTGAATCATGGAGATCTCCCCCTATATCTTGTAATTCGTACATGCATTTGACAAATAATATGAAGAACTTGAAGAGTTGAAATGCATTTGTAAACACAGGATTTCTGTCAACTTGGGTGTTTGGTTTACAGGAATTGGAAGAGCAAAGGAATGCAAAGAAACATGGCCAAAATAAAGAGAAACCATATGAAAGCGTGTACAGTTAGAATGTTATTCTGGCACTAATGCACTTGGTCTTGTTTTCATGCATAGGATTTTGAAAAGTAGGTCCAGGTGGATGTTCTGCTTCATTCCTTTCAACAAAATGCATGAATAATTGAATAGTAGAGTGCCATTGGAAAATTCCCTATTGCTATGTTTTTCGGTTGAACCAAAATAGCCCTAATGGATCGACGTGAATGTATAGTAATAAGTGATGCAACAAGTGTACAACCTCTTTGCCGTAGCCATGTCGACCTCAGCATCATTGAGTTGGTCGCTGAAGCAGTTGAGGCAGAGGTGGCTATCGGAGGTGTGGAGGAAGATCTGAGGAATCTGTAGACGGCGTCCAGGGCACTGCTTTGTTATGATGGATCGTTTTGTTGTTGGAGCAGCTATGGTGAGCCGTAAGACGTCAAGGCTGAAGCAGCACAAGACAGACATCATCAATCTCAAGTGGGATTCTAATAGCATCTCCAATAGATGATGTAAAATGGATGTAAATTAACATCACGAAAAACCACCTGACTACCACAGATGAGGTAAAAACTGTTGACTCTGAACTTAACTGTCGAAACTGAAATTTACTGTGGAATCCGAATGCTACTGTCGAAACTGAACGCAATGGTAGCAGAGAGGCACTTGACATGTAGTTTAGGGAGGGTCTGCGGTTCATCTTCAACCTGCACCCACCTGAGCCGCCTGCCACCATCGGCTGAACCGCCGGCCCCAGCGCCGCCTCGCCGCCCCGAAACAACTCGCCACGGCCGCCACGGCCAGCCCTCTAGGCCCCCCGCCCCCACCCTGAACCCTAAGATAGATAGTGGGGTACCTCTCCGGCGAGCCCCCGTCCCCACTGTGGGTGGTTCTTCCTTAACTCCGGCGAGCCCCCCAACCCCTGAAAAATCGACTGACCCAAAAGTTGATTCAGTCGATTGAAGTGTGGCTTAATCGGAGCAGAGCGGCAGCATGAGCGAGGGGGAGAGCAGCAGTAGCAGCTGGGCAAGCGAGCGATTGAGCGAGAGCCGGAGCAGCAGCAGTAGCGCGAGCGAGTGAGCGAGTGCCGGAGCAGCAGCAACAGATATGGCTGGTATGGACACCGCCGCCGAAGGGGCCTCGCACTGGGGGAGAGCTGTCGTGGAGATGTCGCTCGTGGAGCCGGCTTCAAGGTAGCCGCTCCATGGTGGTGCGGGATGGAGCACCGTCGGCGCCGGGAGGTTGAGTTAAGGAGAAGGTGCGATGTGATGAGTGTACAACCTCTTTGGTGGCGCCGAGTAGGCCTCGGCTTCGTCCGAGGAGTCGATGAGGATGTTGTGGTTCCGGTGGAGCAGGTTAAGGCGGCGTTGTGTGGATGGAGCAGTCGTGATAGATGAGGCAATCGTCGGAGCAGCTCCTTGGAGGTGGAGGACGGGGCGACTAAACCGGCGGGACGGCAAGATGGACGACGGATCCTCATCCGGGGAGGTAGACGAGGGACGTCGAGCTGTTGAGGTGGACGACGTCGTCGGGGAAGAGGCTCCCACTGGGCAGCAGTGACGTGGCGGACAGAGGAGGGTGGGGTTTCGCGGCTGGAGCGGAGAGGTTATGGCGGCCTGGGTTTCGAATGGCGAAAAGGGGGCGATGGGAGGGGGTGAAGCATGACTTAGGGACGCGCTTGTCCAAAATGTAGGGTGTGTTACAAAAGTACCCCCCACCGATTTGAACTAGCGGCCCTTTCGGCTCAGGGTTAGAAGGGGGATTTCGTGTGTCGGGATTTGGCAGCTGAGGGAGTTTTCGCGCGCATTGTAATTTCGGGATAGCGAGGCGCGGGTTGTGAAGGCGCCAGTTTTGGGAGCACGATATCTGAATTTTTGGGATATAACAAGACGTGGGTTGAATTTTAGGGACGAGCATAACGTGTAGTAATATTGTACTTGTACATACCAAATCAATTCGCACTTCCCTCAACCAAAAAGAAAACGAAAAAAATAAAACTATTCACACCACACAAAGAGAGAATCTTGCCCCGTTTTACTATACAAATGCTATTCAAAGCTACTCCCTCCTTCCATCTATATAGGGCCTAATGCGTTTTTCGATGCTAACTTTGACCAAATATTAGAGCAATGATATATGACATGCAACTTACATAAAGCACACCGTTAACTTCGTCTGTGAAAGGTTCTTTCAATGATATAATTTTCACATTATGCATGTCATGTACTATTAATCTTGTCAATAGTCAAAGGCGGTCTTAAAAATCTCATTACGCCCTATATAGATGGAAGGAGGGAGTATGAATCCATGTTATGTCCAATTAAATTTTTTTGCTTGCTGTATAATGCATGTAACCTACTCATACCAACATTTTAGTGCATTCCCAATGTCTATAGTACCGCTGCAATTCGAACTAAATTTGAATTCGTTTCTCTATTTCAATAAGAATCTACAATCATGATTGTTGCCAACTTCAACCATCATTCGTGTATTACCTTAATAACACACCACATGATTACTATAGAGATAGATATGAACTATGTGAACTACATGAACTCGAATTCTATTTTTTGAATACACTTGATGTTGATTCCAAATAATAGTACATTTGATGTACTAACTATATATTCCATACGTACACCGTGTTTATCACACAAAGTATAGTGCCCCGCCCCCTACATTATGACAAGTATTTAGACCCGAGTTGCAAAAGCCACACATTAGCCCAAATTATAATCAATGTTCTACATTATGATATCTTCTTCAAGTATCCGTATTCACTTTTTTATAATGAATTATGATCTTTGTTCGTCTTTTACACCTTCACGTTCCTCTTCTATTTGTAGCTAGCTAGCGCTAACTTTCTATCGTGCATGCACACGCCTGCCCCCCTCAAACACCCTTAGCGTCCCCTCCATCGCGCACGTTCGTTATTTCTCTTTAGGTCGTCCACCAGCGGTTTGTGTAGGCCCCGGCTCCTTCTTTCTGGCACACATCGGTCGATATACCTCTCTAGCCAAGTGTGGCTACAAAAAACACATATATACTTCCCCTCTTCTCTTCTCACCGTCCATGCCCCCATATGTCCAATATGATTCCACGCAAGTGCACACTCCCGCCCATCTTTTCATTAATCACATGCTCACACACTCCTCCCCCCTTGACATGGTAGGCCTCTCGCACCACCTCCTAGCCACACCCTCTCCCCCTGTCTGCCTGTCCGGACCTTATTTGCTTCTAACACATGCAGGCGTGTATATGAACTGATCTCCCTACATATAGCCAGGTCGACTATAATTCGTTTTCACCAAGCACCGATACACTTACCTTGCTAGTTATGTCTCTCCTTTTCTCGGACACACGACGGTTGATCTTCCTATGTAGTTACGCATGCTTACCACAACCATATCTTCTCCCCTCATCATCCTTGAATACATCCCGACCTGTCTCTCACACGCACGTGCATAGACAGACAGACATCCCCTGCCCTCTCTTATTGATATTGCACTCATACCCTCTGTTTGTCTAGCAGGCCTCTCCCACCATTTGTGAGACACCACTCCACCACCAACCCTCCGACGCTCTACCTTTGTCTTTTTCCATGGATGTTGATCGATCTCCCTCAATACATATCTAGGTCTCTCTCCTTCCCCACACATATACTAGTCGACCGGTCTCTACCCCCCCCCCCCACACACACACACCGATAGTCGAATGTTGTAGGTAGGTATCCATGCCACGGAGAAGAACTGCACCTCTGCCCTCTCAAATTCCAGTAGGCCAGCCGCCCTATATCTTTGACGTGGGCAAACACAAATTCGATGGCACTCTTTATCGATCGCGCAGCCACACACTTCATCCCTGTTTTCAGTTCTATCGATATCTCACGTCCATGACTCCATTTCACACACATTGCATATGTTACATTTTTCTGATTGAGATATCATCAACACATTGCCTCTGTTTCGCACAAACCATCTCTATCACACCCACCCACATACGTACCTGCACCTAAAGAAGAAGTGCACGCAGGACGCACATAGTCACGTCTCATTCCCGGCCACACCCGCCCGGGTACATGGTGGAGTTCGTTTCTATACGAAAAGGCAGCCCACGTGATAATTTGACGCGTGTAGCAGTTGTTTACTCGAAGGAGGGTCGGGTACCACGCCTAGAATATAAAACGATTGTCGTGGGGAAAATGGAAAAATGGGTTTATCTCTCGTGAGTCTCGTCACACCATCTCACACAAGGCCGCTGTCGGTGTCAAAACCGGCAGATCTCGGGTAGGGGGTCCCGAACTGTGCGTCTAGGCAGATGGTAACAGGAGACAAGGGACATGATGTTTTTACCCAGGTTCGGGCCCTCTCGATGGAGGTAAAACCCTACTCCTGCTTGATTGATATTGATGATATGGGTAGTAGAAGAGTAGATCTACCACGAGATCAGAGAGGCTAAACCCTAGAAGCTATCCTATGGTATGATTGTTGTTCGTCCTACGGACTAAAACCCTCCGGTTTATATAGGCACCGAAGAGGGTTAGGGTTACACAAAGTCGGTTACAATGGTAGGAGATCTACATATCCGTATTACCAAGCTTGCCTTCCACGCCAAGGAAAGTCCCATCCGGACACGGGACGAAGTCTTCAATCTTGTATCTTCATAGTCCAGGAGTCCGGTCAAAGGTGATAGTTCGGCTATCCGGACACCCCCTAATCCGGGACTCCCTCAGTAGCCCCTGAACCAGGCTTCAATGGCGATGAGTCTGGTGCGTAGATTGTCTTCGGCATTGCAAGGCGGGTTCTTCTCCAAATCTTGTGTACCTGTTGAATAGCGTCAGGCTTCCTGTGAATATCGTGCTCCTCGGCTTCCATGCCCAATAATGGACGTCTTCCACGTGTTGAACGAATGCGAAAAGTTAGGGTATTTTTACATTTACCCCCTAGCTGCGCAAATGGGCTGCCTATAAAAGAGACGAGGATTTAGATCTGAACCACACCATCCTCCCTTCACGAGCATTCATCAGAGTGCATCTGACAGAAATCCACTCCATCATGGACAGTCAACGCGGCTCCTCCTCTCGCCCTCCCAGCCCTCGGCCTGGAGATTGGGAGAGATGCTCCGTCCCGTACAGCGAGTTAGTGACGCTCCAAACCAAGGGATTTCTTCCCCCAGTCTTCATGGTTCCGATTCGAGCCGGACTCACCACCTATAAGGGCGGAAAGCAAGCGGAGAGCGTCCCCAGACCCTCCAAAGGAGAGCGGGTATGCCTTGTCTCTTATTTGATAAGAGGGCTCGGATTTCCAATTCATCCATTTCTCCGGGGGCTCCTGGAGTTCTACGGCCTCCAGTTGCACAACCTTACGCCTGCCTCCATTTTGCATATCGCGGGCTTCGTGGCCCTTTGCGAGCTGTTTTTGGGCATCGAGGCCCATTTTGCACTGTGGAAGAAGCTGTTCTGCCTTGTGCCCTGTTCTCAAGAGGGGTCAATATATCAAGTGGGCGGAGCCGAACTATGGCGCATCGCCGCGACCAGATATCTATCTGGAACCCCGAAGAAGGCGTCCGAAGACTGGCCTTCGGAATGGTTTTACATAGAAGATGTCCCCCTGCCGGACCCTATTCGGATCGGCCTCCCTGAGTTTAATAACGCTCCTTTGAAGAAACGCCTAAGCTGGCGCCCACGGAGCCCTCAGAAGGAAAATGACAGGGACTTCCTTTACCTGATGAGCCGAATTAGGATGTTAGCTCATTCCGGACTCACCATGATCGGGGTCACATGGCCACATGCATTATGCGGGGGGTGCAGCCGCTCCACTATAGAGGCCACCCCATGTGGGATTTCAACGTGGAGGATGATGCCACCCGCTGCGGCCGTAAGGGGCCGGGATCGGTTGCCGCTGCGGCGGGTTTTCTATGAACAATCCTCCAAGCTGGGTAAGCAGACATTTATTTTTGCCTATCCGATCCATACTCCCATAGTCAAGTATCTCATTTTGTGATTTTGGCGCAGGAACTGCGCCGGGCCGTAAAGGATATAAGCAGCCCGCCTCCACAACCCAAGGATTCAGAACGGTTCCTCGATCCGACCTCCCAAGAGGATCCGGACATATCGGTGGAGTTGATCGACGGGGTATTTCACCAACTGAGTATCGATAATGCCTTGGTCGCCATTACGGCCGATTACCCCGGAATACTTCCCTCCTCGCAGGTAACTGAGACCGAAGTCCCAATACTTTGAAAATGACCCATCCATGCGTGTTTTTTATCACCGTATACCAATGGTGTTTCGCAGGGGAAGTCCTTGAGGCGGAAGGCCGATCCTGCGACGGCCAGTCAACAAGGGACAGCTAGGCCCAACAGGCTAAAAAGAAGTGCAGTCCAGATTGAAACGCCGGTGCAACGGTATGGCGTGTCATCTTGCTCCTAGGTTTTATTCCCGGGAGGCATACTAATGCTCGTACTTTTTCAGGAAGAAGAGCGCTCGCCGGACTATATCCAGAGAGGTTGCCAATCAATCCTCCGCTCGCCAGGCTCCAAAGCCAGGTCCAGAAGCGGAGGTAAACACGAGGCATGTGTCGGATGCTCCTTCGACAGAGGATGCTGACAGGTTATCTACCACCAATTTCGAGGTGGAGAGTGCCATGAATCACAGGCGTCACCGGACAGTTCTTCGTGACACATGTTTCTCCCGAGAGGCATTGGATGCCTTCGATTCGGGAGATGCGCACCTCCGTGCCGCTCAAAATGGTCTAGCCAGAGCCACGGAGCAGTATGTAAAAGACATACGGGTGAGAAAATTTGACAGTTATATATGCCAGTAGCCCCTGAGACTTGAAATAGTTAGAATAACTGATTTAAGGATCATTTATTGTGCAGGATCTTACGGAAAAGAATACAAAACTATCCCAGGAGCTGGAGGAGTGCAAAGCCCAACTTGAGGCCGCACTAGCCGCAGCGGGGGAAGCCAAAGAGACTCACTCCGGTAATATATGCTTCCAAAGATGAGTAATTTGTGAAGTGCGGCGTGTGTATAAGTCTGACAATACTATTGCAGATGGCGCCGGGATAGATCCGGACAAGCAACAGCTCATGCGCCGGTTAAAGGCCGGCGAGAATGTGCTTACAAGGGTGAGGCAAGAGAAAAATAACCTCCAAGATGCCAACACCCAGCTGGGTGAGGAACTAAAGGATGTTCGTGCCCAGCTGTCTGACTCCGTTAAGGAGAATCGGCGGCTTCGACGCGGCATTTTTAGTAAGTGCTTGAGCAAACTTTGAAAAAAGAGTTCGGCGAGGAAGTCGACTAACAGAGTTATGTCTGTAGGTATGCTCACAGGCCGTCCTGCAGAGGAAATGCTCGGTTCTACGGGTGACCTTCTTCCCGAGCTCTTGCAACTGCACGAACGAGTTCGGCAGGTGATGAAGGGCGTCACCCAGGCCTTGTGGCCATTTGTCTCCCTGCCCGAAGGCCTTGGAGAGCTTGCAGAGAGGCTTCAGGGAGCGCGGTAGCGCTTCCGCTTATGGAAGATATTGGCGTGCCGTCAAGGCGCCAGGGAGGCCTGGGCCATGGTGAAGACGCGGTACACGAAGGCTGACCCAAACCACATGGCCGAGGTCGGACCTGCGGGGCCTGATGGGAAAGAGATCCCTGTGAGCTTAGTGTACGGCCAAGTAGAATTGGCCGCAAAGTATTCCCAACAGGACTGTAAACTAGACAACCTGCTGGATGGCATTGAAGAGGAATATGCCCAGTCAAGTTGACCATGTAATTTAAGATGACATGTAAAATGCCTTCTAGCCGGATTGTAGATCGTTTGTCATAGCGGACCTTTTCGCTTCAACCTCGGGACCCAATAGTCTGGAGTGTGTCCGAATACCCTCGCGGTTATATAAGAACCGGGGCATGCGTGGAGACCAGGCGTAGGGGTCATTAGTGCTTTATCAGACAAGTGCCCAACTAGTTATGTTATATTACATGGTTAGTAAGAAACATCTTCCAGGGAGAATAGTTCCGTTAGGGGTTCCTTTCCCTGGGAGGCATGCCCTAAAGTGCATGTCCGGACTGCGAAAAAAGCAGAAAAACATCTGGGGTAGATAAATAAATAGATAAGAATTCGTCTTTTAGTCACCGACCGAATATTCCCTTAAGAATGCTAGCTTTCAGCTTCACCCAGTCTGAGGTACACATCCGGCTGACCCGGCAGTAAACAATCGCAGAGGTGCTCCCTTTACCGCCTAGCCGAACAATCGGGAACGTAGGGGTAAGCACAGGAGCCAGGCAGCCCAGCTTGGCCAAAACTTAAGTCATATCGATGCATATAATGGTGAATAAAAGGTACATGTGGAAGTGTCACACATGTGTTGGGCATGAAGCCCGTATAAATAAGCTTCTGTTAAAGAAGCCCCAAGGTATAATGAGCGCGGATAGCGCGTCAAGTGTGTGCGAACAATGCGTGAACAAGCTTTCAAAGGCTGTAATAGGAAAGGAGGGAGAAGGAGAGAAACAGAAGACGGCTAATTTGTAAAATATAGACGGAGGAAGGAGACGAACTCAGAATCCGGCGCTAGGTGTAGAATCTTCGGAGACGGGTTGCGTTCCATGGGTTCGGCTCGAGTCAGTTATCCGATGCATCTCGCAGACGGTACACTCCACCAGTCAGGACTTGGTCGATGATAAAGGGACCTTCCCATTTGGGCTTGAGTTTGTCCTTTTTATTGTCCGGCAGGCGTAGAACTAACTCGCCAACGTTGTAAGTTTTGGCCCGTACTTCTCTGCTTTGATATCTTCGAGCTTGCTGTTGATAGAATGCGGAACGGGCTTTTGCCACGTCACGCTCCTCCTCCAATGCGTCCAAACTGTCCTGCCGATCGAGCTCGGCTTCTCTTTCTTCGTACATGCGCACGCGAGGTGAGTCATGAATTATGTCACAGGGCAAAACTGCCTCTGTGCCGTATACCATAAAAATGGTGTAAATCCGGTGGTGCGATTCGGAGTGGTCCGCAGCCCCCAGAGTACGGAGTCGAGCTCCTCTACCCAGTGCGTGTCAGATTCCTTGAGGGACCACACTAATCTGGGTTTGATGCCGCTCATGATTAGACCATTTGCTCGCTCGACTTGACCGTTAGTTTGAGGGTGATAGACTGAAGCATAGTCGAGCTTGATGCCCATGTTCTTGCACCAGAACCTTGTCGGTCGTAAAGTTCATGCCGTTATCAGTGATGATTCTATGGGGGACGCCGTAACGGTGTACGACCCCTGATATGAAGTCTATCACCGGTCCAGATTCGTCTTAACAGGTTTGGCCTCTATCCATTTGGTGAATTTATCCACCATGACCAGTAGGTATTTTTGCTTGTGGGTTCCTCCTTTAAGGGGTCCAACCATATGAAGCCCCCAGACCGCGAAGGGCCAGGTTATGGGTATAGTTTTGAGGGCGGTGGGTGGCATGTGACTTTGATTAGCAAAGAGCTAGCAACCGACGCATTGTTGGACTAAGTCCTGAGCATCTGCCCGGGCCGTCGGCCAATAAAATCCTGTATGGAAGGCCTTGCCTACAAGGGCCCGGGCTGCGGCGTGGTGCCCGCTGAGTCCGGCATGAATTTCAGCCAGAAGGTTCCGCCCTTCCTCTTCGGAGATACACCTTTGAAGGACTCCGGTTGTGCTTTTTCTTGTAAAGCTCTCCCTCATGGACTTTATAGGCTTTGGATCGCTGCATTATACAGTGGGCCTCGTTTTGGTCCTCGGGAAGTTCCTGCCTGGTTAGGTAGGCTAGGAATGTTTCCGTCCACGGGGCGATGACTGCCATTATTACGTGGGTTGAGGATGTTACTTCGTTGGCAGGACCACCAATTGTGTCAGAATGTTCGGTGTCGGGCAGTGCGGTTGGGTCCGGGTTGTTATTTCTGGACTCCCCCTCCCATAGTACGGATGACTTGAACAGCCTCTCTAGGAAGATGTTGGGAGGGACGGCATCGCGCTTTGTGGCAATGCGTGCCAATACGTCTGCTGCTTGGTTGTTATCTCGGGCTATATGGTGAAATTCGAGCCCCTCAAACCGAGCTGACATTTTTAGTACGGCGTTCCGATAAGCTGCCATTTTCGGATCCTTGGCATCGAAGTCTCCATTTATTTGGGATATCGCGAGGTTCGAATCCCCGCGCACCTCTAAGAGTTGAATGCCCATGGAGACTGCCATCCGGAGGCCATGTAGAAGGGCCTCGTATTTGGCTGCGTTGTTGGAGTCCGTATACATTATCTGGAGTATGTATTGAATTGTATCTCCGGTAGGGGACGTCAGAACGACGCCAGTCCCCAGACCAGACAACATTTTGGAGCCGTTGAAGTGCATGATCCAGTTGGAATATGCGCTGTACTCTTTAGGGAGTTCGGCTTCAGTCCATTCGGCGACGAAGTCGGCCAAAACTTGTGACTTACTAGATCGTCGTGGCTTATAGGTTATGTCAAATGGGAGGAGCTCAATGGCCCATTTGGCAATCCGGCCCGTTGCATCGTGGTTGTTTATAATGTCATTAAGAGGTACTTCGGAGGCTACTGTTATCGAACACACTTGAAAGTAGTGTCGCAGCTTCCAGGATGCCATGAACACCCCGTACGCTATCTTTTGATAATGCGGGTACCGTGACTTGCATGGAGTTAGGACAGTGGACACGTAGTAAACTGGTTTTTGAAGGGGGAACTTGTGTCCGTCCGTTTTTCGTTCGACAACGAGCACCGCGCTCACAACTTGATGAGTTGCCGCGATATATAATAGCATTGGTTCGCCCATGTTGGGCGCGGCCAGGACCGGATTTGTTGCCAACATGGCTTTTATTTCTTCGAGTCCGACCGTGGCGGCATCCGTCCACTCGAAGTGTTCGGTGCGTCGGAGGAGGCGATACAGGGGTAATGCCTTTTCTCCTAAACGGGAGATAAAGCGGCTTAAAGCCGCCACGCATCCCGTCAATTTTTGTATTTGTTTGAGGTCCTTTGGGATATCCAATTGTGACAAAGCTCGGATCTTGGCTGGGTTTGCTTCAATTCCTCTACCGAATACAATGAAGCCCAAGAGCTTTCCGGCTGGTACACCGAAAATACATTTTTCTGGGTTAAGCTTAATGTCATCTGTTCCAAGATTATCGAACGTGAGCTTCAAATCGTCTACTAGAGTTTCGACGTGCTTGGTTTTGACGACCACATCGTCTACGTATGCCTCCACTATTTTGCCGATCTGGTTTGCCAGACATGTCTGAATCATGCGCTGATATGTTGCACTGACGTTTTTGAGCCTAAAGGGCATTGTGTTGAAGCAGAATGGGCCGTATGGGGTGATGAATGCCATTGCGGCCTGGTCGGGCTCTGCCATTTTAATTTGGTGGTAGCCGGAGTATGCATCGAGGAAACACAATGAATCGTGTCCTGCGGTAGCGTTGATAGTTTGATCGATGCGGGGGAGGGGGAAGGGATCCTTTGGGCAAGCCTTGTTAAGGTCCTTGAAATCGACGCATAGGTGCCAGGATTTGTCCTTCTTTGGTACCATCACCAGGTTTGCTAGCCAGTCCGGATGTTTTATATCTCTGATGAATCCGGCCTCCAATAGTTTGGCTAGCTCCTCTCCCATGGCATGTCTCTTGGGTTCGTAGAAATGCCGAAGAGCTTGTTTGACTGGCTTGAATCCTTTTAGGATGTTTAGCCTGTGCTCGGCCAGCCGGCGTGGGATTGCTGGCATGTCTGAAGGGTGCCAGGCAAAAATGTCCCAATTTTCGAGTAGGAATTCTCGTAGTGCGGCGTCTACATCAAGGTTTTATTGTGCCCCGATGGAGGCCGTTTTTGTAGGGTCTGTTGGATGGACTTGGAATTTGACTATTTCGTCCGCCGGTTTAAAGGAGGTGGACTTGGATCTCTTATCGAGTATCACATCGTCCCTGTTTACCGTGGAGCGCAGCGCAGTGAGTTCCTCGGCCGCTAAGGCTTCGGATAGTGCCTCAAGGGCTAGTGCGGCTGTCTTGTTTTCGGCGTGGAGTGCTATGTCCGGGTCACTAGCAAGAGTGATGATTCCATTGGCCCCGAGCATTTTGAGCTTCATGTACCCGTAATGGGGTATAGCTTGAAAAATTGTGAATGCCTCTCGCCCTAATAGAGCATGATATCCGCTGCTGAACGGGGTCACTTGGAACGTGACCTCCTCGGACCTGTAATTATCCGGCGTGCCGAACACCACGTCCAGTGTGATTTTTCCAGTACTGCAAGCTTCCCGACTGGGGATTATTCCTCTAAAGGTTGTGTTGCTTCGCTCAATGCGGCTCCAGTCTATTTCCATTTTTCTGAGGGTTTCCTCATAAATGAGGTTGAATCCACTGCCACCGTCCATGAGTACCTTGGTAAGGCGAAAGCCTTCCACTATTGGACTGAGGACCAATGCGGCTGGTGCTCGGGCTGTTCGGAATTTAGGTTCGTCACTGGCATTAAAGGTAATAGCCGTGTCACTCCATGGGTTTATTGTTGCTACTTGGTAGACTTCGGCAAGGCCGCGGAGTGTTCGTTTCCGCATATTATTTGATGTGAAAGTCTCTAAGACTGTTAATACCGTACTGGTATCCTTGGGCTGGTGCTCTGGAGTTAGAAGCTCTTCTCCACTTTTGGCCACTTGCCGTAGTATCCAACATGCTCTAAGGCTATGAGTTGGAGTGGTGCCCTCTGTACTATGAATTTTGCAGGGTCCATTGAGCCATCCTTCCAGTACGGTTCCATGCCCTATAGAGGGTTTTTGCTTTTTGGTGTTTAACCCAGGTGCCTGGCGATAGTGCACCCTTTTATTTCGGACTGGGGTTGTATTGAGGGCCGGATTGTCCCAAAATTTGATTTCGGTTTTCCAGGCGCTTTCCATTGCACAGTACTTTCGTACTATGGACGCCAAGTCAGCAAAGTGTGTAATTTCACGTTGACTTACAGCGTTAAGGATTCCCTTGGGTGGGCGGGCAGGATTAAATTCGGAACCCCGTCCAATCTAAGATTCAGGGGCCAAGAAGTTTCTGAATATGGAAGCTTGGGTTCTTGGATGTTGTCCAGTGAATCTAGCCCGTTGCCTGACTTTAGGTTCACGGCTTGAGTGACGTCCTCCCCTCCGCGGGAATCCGGCATGGAGGGATCGGGAATCCGGACATAGCTAGTCCTTAAAATAGAGGAAGGGTCGCCGTATTGTTCCTCAACCACAGCAACGTGGTGGGTAACCTGGGAAGAGTTGATTTCTCTCAGATCGGGTTTAGGCCCAATCTGATCGTAGTCTATAGCGACTCCTAGGGTGGCGATGCGATCCAAGAGCTTGTTTAAGGAAGAGAGCTCCATCGGATCTAACTGCTCGGCAAGTTCCGAGCTAATGTGAAGATTGCTTTCGATGACCCGAGAAGTCATCGTCGGCGCGGCGACCGGACAGGCGGTCATAAGGAAACCGCCTAGCCGGAGAGTTTGGGCGATAGCTAGAGCTCCTTTAGCAACAGTGTCGTCTTTAAAGATGGGATGAGGCATCCTTCCTGATGGCGACGGCACAGAGGAACTCTCAATGAAAGCACTAATGTCGGTGTCAAAACCGGCAGATCTCGGGCAGTGGGTCCCGAACTGTGCGTCTAGGCGGATGGTAACAAGAGACAAGGGACACGATGTTTTTACCCAGGTTCGGGCCCTCTCGATGGAGGTAAAACCCTACTCCTGCTTGATTGATATTGATGATATTGGTAGTACAAGAGTAGATCTACCACGAAATCAGAGAGGCTAAACCCTAGAAGCTAGCCTATGGTATGATTGTTGTTCGTCCTACGGACTAAAACCCTCCGGTTTATATAGGCACCGAAGAGGGTTAGGATTACACAGAGTCGGTTACAATGGTAGGAGATCTACACATCTGTATCACCAAGCTTGCCTTCCACGCCAAGGAAAGTCCCATCCGAACACGGGACGAAGTCTTCAATCTTGTATCTTCATAGTCCAGGATTCCGGCCAAAGGTGATAGTTTGGCTATCCGGACACTCCCTAATCCGGGACTCCCACAGCCGCCGTGGCCTCTCTCTCTCATCGTTGGTCAGTGATCCGGCCGCATCCCGGCCGCCGGCGAAAAGGGAGGATGTGCATCGTCTCTCCGTTCGACGATGTTGAGGCAGCTCGTCCCGATCTGCGGTACCCGCCGTTCTCTCTGACCAAGCTCCGGCGCGGTAGGGCCTTCGCCACTTGCTCGCTGCCGCAGTATGGGCAGACCCCGGCCGCCGGCGCCCTCCTAGTAACATCCCGACGACCCTCAGGTACAGCTTCCTCCGGCCTTGCTCCACTGCCCATCTTCCCACGTTGCTGCATGTGCATCTTCTTTAGTTGTTTGCTTAAATCGTATCTCGGTCGGCGTACTTTCCATCTTGCAATCTCGTCCTCAAACAATTTTTGATAAACCACCATGTGCTATCTTTCCCTTTTTACATGGAACATGCTTCTTGATATGTTTCCGTCGTATCTACTTTTCCAAACACTTTTGCCCTTGTTTTAGACTCTAACTTGTATGATATGAATGTAACTAAGCTGGACTGACGCTGTTTTCAGCAGAATTGCCATAGTGTTATTTTTTGTGCAGAAAATAAAAAAATTTGGAATGTCCTGAAACTCCACGGAACACCTTAGAAAAAATAAAGAAAAATCCTCGCAAAAGATGAAGACCAAGGGGCCCACAACCTGCTCACGAGGGTGGGGGGTGCGCCCCCCTAACTCGTGGGCCCCCTGGTGGCCCTTCGACGCCAACTCCATCTTCATATATTGGCTTTCGGGGAGAAAAAAATCAGAGAGAAGAAATCATCACGTTTTACGATACGGAACCGCCGCCAAGCCCTAATCTCTCTCGGGAGGGCTGATCTGGAGTCCGTTCGGGGCTCCGAAGAGGGGGGTTCATCGCTGTCGTCATCATCAACCATCCTCAATCACCAATTTCATGATGCTCACCGCCGTGCGTGAGTAATTGCATCGTAGGCTTGCTAGACGGTGATGGGTTGGATGAGATTTATCATGTAATCGAGTTAGTTTTGTTAGGGTTTGATCCCTGGTATCCATTATGTTCTGAGATTGATGTTCCTATGACTTTGCTATGCTTAATGCTTGTCACTAGGGCCTGAGTGCCATGATTTCAGATCTGAACCTATTATGTTTTCATGAATATATGTGTGTTCTTGATCCTAGCTTGCAAGTCTATAGTCAGCTACTATGTGTTATGATCCGGCAACCCCGAAGTGACAATAATCGGGACCACTCCCCGTGATGACCATAGTTTGAGGAGTTCATGTATTCACTGTGTGCTAATGCTTTGTTCCGGTTCTCTATTAAAAGAAGGCCTTAATATCCCTTAGTTTCCAATAGGACCCTGCTGCCACGGGAGGGTAGGACAAAAGATGTCATGCAAGTTCTTTTCCATAAGCACGTATGACTATATACGGAATACATGCCTACATTACATTGATGAACTGGAGCTAGTTCTATGTCACCCTATCTTATGACTGCTACAAGATGAACCACATCCGGCATTATTATCCATCACTAATCCGGTGCCTACGAGTTTTCCATATACTGGTTCTCGCTTATTTACTTTTCCGTTGCTACTATTACAATCACTACAAAATACCAAAAACATTACTTTTGCTGTCTTTACTTTTGTTACAATTACCACCACTATCATATTACTTTGCTACTAAACTCTTTGTTGCAGATACTAAGTTTCCAGGTGTGGTTGAATTGACAACTCAGCTGCTAATACTTGAGAATATTCTTTGGCTCCCCTTGTGTCGAATCAATAAATTTGGGTTGAATACTCTACCCTTGAAAACTATTGTGATCCCCTATACTTGTGGGTTATCAAGACCTTTTTCTGGCGCCGTTGCCGGGGAGCATAGCTCTATTCTTTGAGTCACTTGGGATTTATATCTGCTGGACACTATGAAGAACTTGAAAGATGATCGAACTACTATTTTGCCCTCAACTACGAGGGGAGGTAAGGGATTGCCATCTAGCCTTGCACTAGATTCTCCTTCTGTTATAAGTAAGTTTGCGACACCTAAACCTACTACTGCTATTGATTCTGATATGTCGCATGTTATTGATGATGCCACTTCTGCTATGCATGATACTTATGATGAAACTACTTCTGTGCTTGATACTACTGTGCCACTTGGTGAATTTCTTGATGAGCAAATTGCTAGGTCTAGAGAAAGAGAAATTATTGAACTTGAACACGATGATGTTAGTGATGATGAACCTATGCCTGCTATTCCTGAGGGTTATCTTTTTAATGCTGAATCTTCTACAGCTATTCTTGCTTGCCAGGATAAACGTGAACTTAAGAGGTTGCTAGTTAAATGGAGTAAAGAATATTTTAGAGATAGAATGAAACCCGACCCTGCTTTTGCTACTTCACCTATCTGTGTTCCTGATCAGGATTATTATGATTTTTCTGTTGATCCAGATATAATTACTTTGGTTGAATCTGATCCTTTTTATGGCTATGAATCTGAAACTGTTGTGGCACATCTTACTATGTTAAATGATATAGCTGCCATGTTTACAAATAATGAGAGATCGCGCTACCTTTATTTACTCAAAATATTTCCGTTCTCATTAAAGGGTGATGCTAAGATATGGTATAATTCTCTTGATCCTGGTTGTGTGCAAAGTCCCCAGGATATGATTTATTACATCTCTGCTCAATATTTCCCTGCTCATAAGGAACAATCTGCCTTGAGGGAAATATACAATTTTGTGCAAATTGAAGAAGAGAGTCTCCCACAAGCTTGGGGGAGGCTTCTCAAGTTACTTAATGCTTTGCCTGATCATCCTCTTAAGAAACCCGAAATATTTGATATCTTTTATAATGGACTAACTGATGCTTCCAGAGATTACCTGGATAGTTGTGCTGGTTCTCTTTTCAGGGAAAGAACACCAGATGACGCTGAAATTCTATTGAATAATATGTTGGCTAATGAAAATAATTGGGCACCTCCCGAGCTACCTCCTGAGCCAGCTCCTGAGCCAATTACTGAGCCTATTCCTAAACCAACTCCGAAGAAGAGAGATGTTCTATTTCTCAGTCCCTAAGATATGCAAGAGGCAAAGAAATCTATGAAAGAAAAAGGTATTAAAGCTGAAGATGTTAAGAATTTACCTCCTATTGAAGAGATACATGGTCTTAATTTACCGCCTGTTGAAGAAGTATATGATCTCAATTACTTATTCACTGAAGAACCTCTCGATATCCCGACACAGGTAGTAAAGGTAAATTCTCTCTATAGATATGATAAAGCTGAAGTCCCTCCTACTAAAATTACTAGTCAGTGCTTGGATGAGTTTGATGACTTTATGTTTAAGAAAGATGACTTTAATGCTTATTTTGGTAGACAATTAAAATAGAATACCTTTATGATTAAACGCTTGGGTGATTATATGGCTGATATTAGAGGTGAACTTAAACTTGTTAGCAAACATGCTTCTATAGTTACCACTCAAGTAGAACAAGTACTTAAAGCTCAGAAAGAAGTGCTTGCTGAAATGAATAGTAAGAAAAATGATTATGCTGTTAGAGTGGCTACTAGAACTGGTAGAATGACTCAGGAACCTTTGTATCCTGAAGGCCACCCTAAGAGAATCGAGCAAGATTCTCAGAGAAACAATATTGATGTACCTAGTTCTTCTAAAAGGAAGAAAAAGAAAAATGATAGGACTTTGCAAACTTCTAGTGAACCTATTGATGAACCACCTGAGAATCCAAATGACATCTCTATTTCTGATGCTGAAACACAATCAGGTGATGAACATGAACCTAGTGATAATGTTAATGATAATGTTCAAGTTGATGCTCAACCTAGTAATGTAGAAGTTGAACCTGCTGTTGATCTTCATAACCCACAATCAAGGAATCAACGTTATGATAAAAGAGACTTCGTTGCTAGGAAACATGGTAGAGAAAGGGAACCATGGGTTCAGAAACCCATGCCTTTTCCTCCGAAACCATCCAAGAAAAAGGATGATGAGGATTTTGAGCGCTTTGCTGAAATGATTAGACCCATCTTTTTGCGTATGCGATTAACTGATGTGCTCAAAACAAATCCTTATGCTAAGTATATGAAGGATATCATTACTAATAAAAGAAAGATACCTGAAGCTGAAATTTCCACCATGCTTGCTAATTATACTTTTAAGGGTGGAATACCAAAGAAACTTGGAGATCCCGGAGTACCTACTATACCTTGCTCCATTAAGAGAAATTATGTTAAGACTGCTTTATGTGATCTTGGAGCCGGTGTCAGTGTTATGCCTCTCTCTTTATATCGTAGACTTGACTTGAATAAGTTGACACCTACTAAAATATCTTTGCAAATGGCTGATAAATCAACTGCTATACATGTCGGTATTTGTGAGGATGTGCTTGTTGTGGTTGCAAACGTTACTATTTTAACGGACATTGTTATTCTTGATATTCCCGAGGATGATAGTATGTCTATTATTCTTGGAAGACATTTCCTTAATACTGCAGGGGCTGTTATTGATTGCACCAAAGGCAATGTCACTTTTCACGTTAATGGCAATGAGCACACGGTACATTTTCCGAGGAAACAACCTCAAGTTTATAGTATCAACTCTATTGGAAAAGTTCCATCGATTATATTTGGAGGTTTAGAATTTCCTCTCCCTACTGTCAAGAAAAAGTATGATATTCTTATTGTTGGGGATTTTCATATCCCCGTTGAGGTAACTTAGTGTTATTCGATATTTCTCCGTTTCCGTGATTATTCGGAATGAGTTTGTTAACAAGACTTGATCAACCTTGTTAGTGGGTTCATTTTGATGATCACGAGATGGATGAAACTAGAAGCACAACCTTCTGTACCCTCTTTATATTTTCTGTTATTTAGTAGAAATAAAAGTAAAATAGTATTTTTTTCTGTCTGTTTCCTGACTTATCCGTGCAATAAAAAAAATCCCGAAAATAAAAGTCCTCAGAATGCCATGCCAATTTAATATGATTTTTTCAGGAATATTTAAGAATTTATTGTGCAAAAATTACCACGGGGGGAGCTGCCACCTGGTCACTAGGGTGGAGGGCGCGCCCTACCCCCCCTAGGCGTGCCCCCCTGCCTCATGGGCCCACGGTGGCCCTCCTCCACTTATTCCTGCACCCATCTTCCTCCTTTGCCTCACACAAACACGAAAAACCAACTCAAGCACGAGTTCCAGCCCCCGTTGCTGTGATTTTCGATCTCCTTGCTCAAAGCACCTCTTGCAAAACTGCTTGGGGAGATTGTTACATGGTATGTGACTCCTCCATTGGTCCAATTAGTTTTTGTTCTAGTGCTTTATTCACTACAAATTTGTGCTGCATAGGTGACCATGTTCTTGAGCTTGCATGTCAAATTTATATGGTTCCAAGTAGTTCTAATGCTTGATATAGGCCCTAGGCACTTGTGGGAGTTGTTACTATCAATCTTATTGAAGTTGGTTCACTTTTATTTGAAGTTACTAAAAATTTAAGATTGTTTCAGAAATAATGAAGAGACTTTTGAGGGGCTCGTCGAGCCGAAGCTGTAAGGAAAAACAAAAGGAAGAAGAGGAGAAGCCCAAATTTAATTTGCCTCACACCGCGGAGGTCCGGCCATGTGAATGGCCCTCCGATGACTTCTTGAGGAGAGCCGGGATTTATGAGGATTTCTATTTATTGATTGAGAACGCTGCCTCACCAACTTCCTCCACGACCAACGTCATCAGTATCTCTTACTCACAAATACTTTTGTGCAAAAATTCTACCTTTTCCCTAAGAAATCACCTCCAACAGTAGAGTTTCATTTATATGACGTTGTTAAAGAGATGACATTAGCTGAATTCTGCGAGGTTTGCAGAATACCCTTTGAGGGCACCTTAGATGAACCCCACCGTAATGAAGTAGAAGCTTTTATTAACACTATCACGGTGGGAGAAACCAGGAAGGTTTCTGACACGAGGATCACTAGCATACATTATCCTGTTTTACGCTCTTTGCCTAATTTGCTAGTTGTTGTTTAATTGGACGCGGAAACTGTGGGAACCTTAGTATTCCTGATATTATTATTTTGCTCCATGGTTTATACCGCAATAACTCTGTTAGTATGGGTGGAATTGTTGCTAGATGGTTAAGTCTGAATCGTACTAAGGGCCCCATCTTTGGAGGCATTTATGCTTCACGCCTAGCTGAACATTTTGAAATACCTATTAGGCATGCGGAGAAAGAAGAAACAGCGCTGCCCCGTGCTTATTTAGATTATAAGAGTATGATAGCGCATGATTTTCTTGTTAAGAGTCGCGATGGGGAGCTCAAATATAAATTATACTTTGATAAACATCACCCTGAGACTATTTCTTTGCCTGCTCCTTCTTTGTTTAACTTGTATGTAGAGCCTCACATTGTTCCGTGGTCGGCTGTTCAAGATTATCGGAACCCTGCACCAGCCCTGGAGCCGGAGCCACAAGATGAACCTCCACGACTATCTATTTATTCTTGGGATCCAGAGGAGGCTGCCAGCCAGTGGCAGTCAGAGTCTTCTTCATCGCAGTATAACCCCAGCTTCACCTACGGATATCCGCCAGGCTATCCCTGGCAATAGACCAACTTAGGCCAAAAGCCTAAGCTTGGGGGAGTACGTATTTCCCACCGACATTACATTTATGTTCACACACACTCATTGCTAGATGTCGGTGCTCATACTCTTTCACTGTAATATCCATGCTAGTTTATTTTCTTTTTCCTACTTTCTTCTTGTGTGTTTGATAAACCTTAAGAAAAAAACAAAAATAATTTAGTAGTAGTTTATTTCTTTGCTGTAGTAATTAAAAAGAAAAACCCAAAAATATTTCTTGTTCTTCTTTTACTTGTTGGGAGCTTTCCCGTGTAAGTAGTTTTTATTTTCTTTCTTCTGGGGGTTGATAAGACCATATTGAAAATGCTTAGTGGCTCTTATATGCACGATTTTTTATTTAACTTAGAGCCCATATTACTTGTCTTCTCTCTTGAGTTGAATGCTTGCAGATTCCAGCTTAGTCCAATGCACGTGCACTCTTATTATTATACACACCATTCGGTCGTGCAAGTGAAAGGCAATGATGATGATATATGATGGACTTATTGGGAAGAGAAAAGCTGGTATGAACTCGAGCTCTCTTGTTTTTGTAAATATGATGATTCATCGTTCTTGATTCAGCTATTATGAAGTAAACATATTTGCAATGAAATTTAGAGATTATAGTTGCTTGTGCCATGCTTGATTAGCTATGAGTTATAATGGTTTACCTTGCGTGCCAACATGCTATTAGAATGATTATGATGTGGTATGATGGGATGGTATCTTCCTTTAAATGGATTGAGTGACTCGACTTGGCACATGTTCACGCATGTAGTTGAATCCAATCAACATAGCATTCATGATATTTATGTTCATGGTGGATTATATCCTACTCATGCTTGTACTCGGTGTGAATTAATTTTAATGCATGTTTACGACTGTTGTCGCTCTCTCAGTTGGTCATTTCCCAGTCTTTTGCTAGCCTTCACCTGTACTAAGAGGGAATACTGCTTGTGCATCCAAACTCCATAAACCCCAAAGTTATTCCATATGAGTCCACTATACCTACCTATATGCGGTATTTACCTGCCGTTCCAAGTAAATTTGTATGTGCCAAACTCTAAACCTTCAAATAAACATTCTGTTTTGCATGCTCGAATAGCTCATATGTCAACTAGAGCTGCCCTCATCTTCCGTGTTAGGCGGGTAATTCTCAAGAGGAGTGGACTCCGCTCCTCATTCACGAGAAAATGGCTGGTATCCGGGATGCCCAGTCCCATGCTTTATGCAAACTAAATCAAAATAACTGCAAACAAAACTCCCCTAGGGACCCGTTGAATGTTGGAGGCATTCGTTGTTTTGAGCAAGCCATGGATTGATGCTTGTGGAGGAAGGGGAGTATAAACTTTACCATTCTGTTTGGGAACTACCTATAATCTATTTAGCATGGAAGATATCGTCGTCTTTTAGTTGTTATGTTGACAATGAAAGTATGCCGCTCAAAATATAATTTATCTCTATTTCAAAACAGAGCTCTGGCACCTCTACAAATCCCTGCTTCCCTCTACGAAGGGCCTATCCATTTACTTTTATGTTGAGTCATCACCCTTCTTATTAAAAAGCACCCGCTGGAGAGCACACTGTCGTTTGCATTCATTATTATTGGTTTATATTGGGTATGACTTGACTGGATCTCTTTTACCATGAATTACAATGTTTAGTCAGTCCTTGATCTTTAAAGGTGCTCTGCATTTATGTTTTGCGGTCTCAGAAAGGGCTAGCGAGATACCATTTTGTTATATCATGTTATGATTATTTTGAGAAAGTGTTGTCATCCGAGTTTTATTATTATGGCACGCTAGCTGATTATGCTATTGATATGAGTAATTGTGAAACCTACGTGTCATTGTGAGTATGGTTAGTTCATAATAATTGCTGAAACTTGAATGCTAGCTTTTCATGTTTACAACAACAAGAGCAAACAGAGTTTGTAAAAGTTTTTCTTTTTCTCTTTTAGTTTGTCAACTGAATTGCTTGAGGACAAGCAATGGTTTAAGCTTGGGGGAGTTGATACGTCTCCGTCGTATCTACTTTTCCAAGCACTTTTGCCCTTGTTTTGGACTCTAACTTATATGATTTGAATGGAACTAACCAAGACTGACGCTGCTTTCAGCAGAATTGCCATAGTGTTGTTTTTCGTGTAGAAAATAAAAATTCTCGGAATGTCCTGAAACTCCACGGAACACATTAGAAAAAATAAAGAAAAATCCTCGCAAAAGATGAAGACCAGGGGGCCCACACCCTGCTCACGAGGGTGGGGCCCCCCCTGGGCGCGTCCCCCTACCTCGTGGGCCCCCTGGTGGCCCTCCGACGCCAACTCCAACTCCATATATTGTCTTTCGGGGAGAGAAAAATTAGAGAGAAGAAATCATCGTGTTTTACGATACGGAGACGCCGCCAAGCCCTAATCTCTCTCGGGAGGGCTGATCTGGAGTCCGTTCGGGGCTCCGGAGAGGGGGATTCGTCGCCGTCGTCATCATCAACCATCCTCCATCACCAATTTCATGATGCTCACCGCCGTGCGTGAGTAATTGCATCGTAGGCTTGCTGGACGGTGATGGGTTGGATGAGATTTATCATGTAATCGAGTTAGTTTTGTTAGGGTTTGATCCCTAGTATCCATTATGTTCTGAGATTGATGTTGCTATGACTTTGCTATGCTTAATGCTTGTCACTAGGGCCCGAGTGCCATGATTTCAGATCTGAACCTATTATTTTTTCATGAATATATGTGTGTTCTTGATCCTATCTTGCAAGTCTATAGTCACCTACTATGTGTTATGATCTGGCAACCCCGAAGTGACAATAATCAGGACCACTCCCGGTGATGACCATAGTTTGAGGAGTTCATGTATTCACTGTGTGCTAATGCTTTGTTCCAGTTCTCTATTAAAAGGAGGCCTTAATATCCCTTAGTTTCCAATAGGACCCCGCTGCCACGGGAGGGTAGGACAAAAGATGTCATGCAAGTTCTTTTCCATAAGCACGTATGACTATATACGGAATACATGCCTACATTACATTGATGAACTGGAGCTAGTTCTGTGTCACCGTATGTTATGACTGCTACATGATGAACCACATCCGGCATAATTATCCATCGCTAACCCGGTGCCTATGATTTTTCCATATACTGGTTCTTGCTTATTTACTTTTCCATTGCTACTGTTACAATTTCTACAAAATGCCAAAAACATTACTTTTGCTGTCTTTACTTTTGTTACCATTACCACCACTATCATATTACTTTGCTACTAAACACTTTGTTGCAGATACTAAGTTTCCAGGTGTGGTTTAATTGACAACTCAGCTGCTAATACTTGAGATTATTCTTTGGCTCCCCTTGTGTCGAATCAATAAATTTGGGTTGAATACTCTACCCTCGAAAACTATTGCGATCCCCTATACTTGTGGGTTATCACTTCTTTTTTGTCGGCGTATGTGTCTTCAACTCGTGTTATTGGGCAGTAATTGTTTCCTTTCGACCTCGTTTTGCAAACAGGGCTATCCATTTTCACCTCGTTGCTATTGCGACCTTTTGGTGAACTGCACAAATCACTTTTCTGAAGAGTGTTTTGTGCAGTTCCGCCAAAATGTCACACGGGCAATGTTTTTACATTTCTGTGGGACTGGGGAAAGGGAGATTGGTTTTGCTATCCTCCTCATCCAACTCTGTGCCTAATCTTCTCCAACAAGAAATTAGTCCTAAAGAGAGATCGTAGAGGTGATCGGCTTCTATTTATGTGTGTTATGTTTCATCATCTAGGTCCACTATTATTGTAATCACACTGACTGGATATCTTTGCAAACAGGTATGGTCCGCCCGATTTTAGTGGATCTGCACAAAATGATCGAATTGTGGTGTCCTTCATACACCTCTTTTTTGGCTACAGAGCTGGGTGAAACTAGCTGCCAAGCAATGAACATTGTGCCAAGGAAATGGAGCCATGCCTATGAATAGCATCGATCAATTATATTTTTTTCTTTATTTGTACACCTTCTCACAACTTTGTCTTCAGTTGTGATGTGAATATTGGCGCTGATCTGCAAACCATTGAGATGCATTAGCCATGGTAGTTTCATTTGTATCTGATGGAATGTTGTAACGAGATAATCTCGAGGCAAGACACATGAATCCTAGGTTGAAACCTTTTTTTCCTGCGGGAACCAGAGTTGAAACCTTCATAGCATCACAGTACAATTTCATCAAAATTATGTCTACATATAAACAATCCTGAAGGATTGATAGCAATGCCAGAAACAATTCAACTTCATTTCGCCGACATGTTGGACATCCTTTATCCGGCTCCACCTGCCATGCAGCAATATTGAGTGCACAACACAACTTCAGGGAAAGATTCACCCCGGTCGTTGTGCCGCAGTAGTAATGACTAGTGAGCAGTCAAATCACAGAGCCCCACCTTCGCCACAGTAAGTTGCTCGGACGAAGCAACCATCATTTCTCTGTTCCTTGATTCGCTGGTACTCCCATACTCCCACAGTAATAAGTTGCTCGGGAGAATCAACCATCACTATATCCGCTCACATGTGATGACCACAGGAGCTATCCATTCAGATTGCATGTTAAAAAAAATAAAGGTCGATAACTAATGCGGCAAACTTTCAAAAAAAACTAATACGGCACCTCGGGCCAACGCGGCCAGATCGCATTTTGCACAAGAAATTACACACCATGTTTCGTTGACATGTGGTGGAGGAACTCATTGATCAGTGCGATGTCATCACCTTGGCTAGCATGGCAGGTTCGTTCAAGCCCATTCTTGACTCAACTAATAACATCATTACAAGGAACCCAAGAGTCAAGGAGCGGTTTGATCTCCCCTATCTTCTTCGCAGTGACCCTGATGACTGGCGCCGTCACGACGGAGGCCTCGCCCTGTGCAAGTTGATGCCGCTTGATAATGATACGTATGATGTTAAGATGCCATCGCTTGAGGGCAAGGCTTGGGTAGGCACAAATGGAGATTGGGTTGTTTACATTGGGTCCAACTACGAGTGGGAACTTGTGAATGTGTACACTCATGACCGGGTTCCACTTGCAAAAATCTCAGCATATTGCCCAGAGGTTGAGCACACCGGTATTGTACGCACGTTCAAATACAATCATGGTGATTGTCTTCTACGGAAGATAGCAATTTCTCGAGTTCCCACCCGCTCTTGGAATTACAACAGCTATGAAGTTGTTGCTATCTTCGACAAGCTTGTTGCCATCGTTACTGGTTTGACTCGATGGACATTGCTCAAAAATCAGTTTTTGTACACGCATGAGTACTATGATGCAATTCAATACGTGGGCCTTGTGTTTGCTGCCACCACTCGTGGCATTGTTTTTGCATGGAATCGTTATGATTTTAGTACGTTTGTCTTCCACCATAATTATAATTGTTTCATCCACATGCATGCGGGTTAGCAAGTTTCCCTTTACTAATTAACCTTCTTCTTGTGTTTCCAAGGTCTTGTGAACATTCCACCACCTATACTTGAAAAATTTTATAACCAAGGGGAGATGACGATGGTGATGATCACGAGCATGAGGACGAGCAGCGCCCATATACTCGTTGGCGCCTGACAACTAATTCCAATGGATCACCTCTTCTCGTGTGTATATAGCCCACTGATGATGTTATTGCTAAGGAAGCAGGTGTAGTCTCCCATGGTCGCACTCTCCGGACCGATTCCAACACCCGTTGCATGGTATTCGGGATGGATACTAGTGTGCTAGCGCCAACACCTTCTCCCTAGTACAGAATTGATAGTCTTGGAGAAAACTCGCTCTTCCTTGGACAAAACTATCCGATGATGGTGAAAGGCGATCCAACTGCTATTGACAACGTTACTAGCACCATTTATGAGAAGCAATTGTGTCTATACCTCGGACATTAGCGTGGTTCCCTACCCTGGTACTGATATAGTAGGCCGCTTCAGCCTGGATGATCAGTCCTGCGTTGGTCTCGAGATCGACAATAGATGCCCCGTCCCAGAGAATCACTTGTGGTTGAAAGCAAGCGTTTCCAATGCCGAGGAATGGTTGAGTTGAAGTTCATTTCATTGCTTGTTATTTGTTGTGTGGTGAAAACTTTAGTATTTATAATGTATCCTCGTTGTCGATGTGGGTTGATGACCTGTTGTATGTAATAAAATGATATGCCTGTGATAAACATACTAAATTTATGAATGGCTTTCGAGTTGCTTCTGTGAGTGAGTGGTGCGACGAGGCAAAAAAATATTATCCGAATACATAATTGTACGTGCATTGCAACAGGTTATCGGATGAGGCCAATCAACAATAGTAGTACACTATTTGTACAAGCTTCACATGCTCCGCGCGTCGTGCGGGTGTTTTTACTGTAGCCATATTGTACCTAACCAGCACCTCGAATCCTCGATACTAGTACTATATAGTAAGTAGTAGGAGTAGTAGGGTGGCATGGGCCAGAACAAGCATTCACGTCCAGGAGTACGGCACACGCCACCAGCACGACTTCCATCTGACACCATATTTCTTGGAGTCCGTGCTAGAGCAATCTCTTCAACCTCATCATTTCTCTAACTCAGCCATCGCACGGCGGGTGAGGTGGGGGTTTGCCGATAGTCGGTTTCCTCAACTGCGGTCCCACTTGTAAGGCCAACTCCAACGCTCTATCAATATATGGATGTACTCTTCTTCCCAATACAAAAACTTGCATCCATTCTACTCCCTCCGTTGCACAATACATGCCTTCTACTACCTCCGTCCTGTTTTATAGGTCCCCTTTGTAGTTTGTGTCAAATTTTGACTAAATATTTAACTAACAAAATGTTAATGCATGTCAAGAAAAATTATCTCATTGGATTCATATTTGAACATAGTTTTCAAAAATATAATGTTTGGTGACATGCGTAAACATTTTGTTAGTTTAATGTATGGTCAAAATTTGGCACGAAATATAATGGGGACCAATAAACCCGGACGGAGGTAGTATTTGTCAAAATATATATGTATCTAGATATGTTTTAGTATATAGGCACATCCATTTTTGGACAAATGGAAGTCAAGTATTTTGGAACGGAGGGAGTACACAATAAAAATTTTAAGTTAGCACAACTAGTCTAATCCGAGAGCACAACCAAAGATTTGGTCGGGTTCTTCCTCCTTTTGCCGACACGTGGGACATCCAGCATCCAGGTCGTGTCATGAAAGAAAATAGAGTGGTAGTTGATAAGTTGAAGTCATGAGATGTGCATCTTGGGTTAAACTGTAAATAGAATCTTACTACTCTTGAGTAACTCCAAAAGCGGCTACCGAAGATCTTTCTTGGATTTGTTTTTCATCACCAGCACGTCGAGGTGAAAGATGTGCAGGTTCAGTGGGTCCTCTTGCGTTTTCACTGACATGTGGGGCCGCATGTGAGCAAACAAACGATGGGCTCCGCGCGTCCGCTGGCGGGCTGAGAAGAGAGATAGAGGAGGGCTGAGTAGGGACTCCAGGAAATTTGTTCTACGTAACCAGCACCTTGATATTCGCGTGCGGTTGTTTCTAGAATAAAAAAAGGAGGTACCCCTACTTATGTTACTCCCACTATGCCTAGCCTAAGGTTAGTAGGTGACCTTGCGCTTGGCTCTTCGCCTCTTCCGGAAGTCGATGGTTCTACAGTAGTGCTTCTGGCAATTGACACCAAATGAACTGCTGCACGTCCACCACTTGTAAGTAAAAGTTTCTCCTCGTGCTGCGAGCCACCGCGCACGCATTGGCGAGGGAGAAGGCGTAATCAAGCTTCTCGTCGTTCTACGAGTTGACGGGACACATCAAAGTTATTTACTAGTAGTACGTACTCTCTCCAAAAAAGGGCTGACCATGTCATTGCTACCATCCTGTCCTCCGTCGTTGAGTACGTGCACTATTCACGTGCCATTCACGTGCCATCGAGGAGAAAAAATATTGCGTAGGTGCCATCGAAGTGCACGACTCACTTACGGAAAAGGTTTTCCCCCCA